>NC_056742.1:20967819-21197819 GCF_019279795.1 Protopterus annectens | reverse complement strand
TTCAGCCTGGTAAATTGCAGATGTTGATGATTTCTAGCCAGAGATGTTTCAGGCATTTAGCAAGGTTGGAGAAGAATTGCGATGTGCTTCTTCAGTGTTGAATAGAAGGTGGGGGCAACTTGCAAATTAGGGTGTTGGTGAAATGAGACAGTGTTCTCCAGCTATAGGGGGATTGTACTACTCAGCACTTTGTAAAACCATATGTTAGAATGGAGATTTATGCCAGCAGACGAACCTCAGATTCATAAGAAGTGATTAAAATAGTACAGATTCTGATATGGCCATGGAACAGGTGAGCAAGTCTTCAGCCTTCTAGAGGTTGTGGGAGTCTGCTAATCCAGTTAACTGCAGACTCAGTGAAGGCTGATTAAGTTTTCCTTAGCTTGTATTACTGTCAGAGGGACAATGCAGTACTGTGACCACTGTTGCATGCTATGAAGTCATCATAGAAAGGCCCCGAGAACTGTGTCTGTATCCTTGGCATGATGCTAAATTTGTTCACAGTGGAGGTCAGGTTTCACCAAGGATGCATCTTATTATCACATCTCTTCCTTATTTTCAGTGACGGTATCTCAAAATGCAACAGAGGTTGGAAGACTATCCAGCTTGGAGACTCTCAGGTGGTATCACTGTTGTCAATAAATGATGTCATCCTTCTGGACTCATATGATTGGGAGCTCTAATATTCACCCAAAATGTGCTGTAAAACATCTACGATTAGAATCAGCACCTCCAAGTATGAGATCATGCTGCACTCCAAGAAGAAAAATATAATACTGTGTCAAGCACTAGAGGTAAATACCCAAGTGTAAGAGCTTAGGGACCTCAAGGGGTAGTTAATGTATTATATATCAAAATGGGTGGCAAAACTAACAAACAAACTGAGCAGCAGCTGTAACCTAGGTTCTAAACTAGTTGGTGGTGAATCAGAAGCTGAATTGTTAGAAAACAGTCATGGTTTACTAGTTGTTCTAGGTCCTCATTTTCTCCTACGGTGAAAAGCTGTGGGTAGTGACAGAAAGAAACATCAGAGGTAACAAACTGCAAAATTTCCCCAAGTCAATGTACTTAATCTCCAGGAGGCCATGAGTAACCTGATGATCCAAGAATGAAAAAATCAGCAAATTAAAATACTATGGAAAGAAAAACTAAAAAGTTATCAAGAGCTTACAAAGATATTGAAAGCATAAAATAATAACTTTCTACTCTAAATGTATTGTCATCATCAAAACAATTTATTTTTTACAATGTGAGCTATGGCACTTATAATTACATGATACATTTGTTGTTTTTATACTTATCATGACCATTAGTATATTTTGTTCTACAGAAGCAACTTAAAAATCCTTGTACTCCAGTGAGTGAATGGCTAGATGATGCATTTATTAAGTTTTTTTTCTTCCTCTGAATTTAAGATGCAGACTTCACTTCTGGAGTGCATCCCTTTAAGTACTCCAGGGGTTGCTGCACTCCTGAGTGTGCTGTCCTTCAGATGAGATGTTAAACCAAGGCCCCATCTGCCTAAGTTGGAAGTAGCTCAGGTGGATGTACAACATCCCACTGTACTTGTCAAAAAGAGTAGGAAAAGGTTCTCCAGTATCATGGCAAAAATTTCCCTCGTCAGTATGAATACCTCCTTGGGTCACCCTTAAAAAAATTCCATTAGCCTAGAGGGACTAACCTGGTGAACAAAGTGTAAATAAATGCATATTATGTTCCTAATTTAAAAAATATTTTTAATAGCAAAATCAACATCCAATATACTTATAGGATAAGTACAGATTATATCAATTTATGGTACCCACACACAAACAATATCACCTACATTTGCTGCAGAGTCCTTAAGCATTTAGTGGCTTATACATTTAGACTAGTATTTTTTTTTCAGATGCAGATACATATATTCATCATATTCAAGTACTATTTCCACTGCTGAATGATTGTAATGCCTTCTCTTCATCTCACATGATATACCCAGGAAAATGTACATTTTTAGTATCTATCTAAATACTCAGAACCACAACTGGTGCATGAAATTGCTGGCATTGCTTGAACACCAGCGACCTCCCAGTCAGATTGATAAAAGGCACTACACCATCCTTTAGACATATTACTTCCACTATAATAAACATTTTTTCATAACAAAAAACCAAAGCATTCACTGCTCCCTGCTTCTCTTCTGAACAAAAACAATATTTACAAAACAAAAATAAATAATTACAAAAAAAATAAAGCCTGTAAAAATGCAGAAACAGTTATCAGCTACCAGGAACATGATCCATCAACTCTTGCAAAATATTTACCAATAAAGTAAAAACAAAATCTATTAAAATCCCTAAAAGGTAACCCAAAACTGTTTTGAAAAGGTATTTGTTCAAATATCAGTCCTTTCAACCCATCAAAACATTATCAACCCAGATGCAAGGCCCTGTACTTGCTGTAGTTTACACTTTGCAACTGTAGCTGTAAAACACAATTCCCACCATTCTCTTATCTTCAAAAGAATAATTATAGAATGTTATTTCACCTCTCTCTCATCTACATCTATAAATAAATAAATGACTAAAAATGTATTTATTCTCATGGCTGTCCAGTACTGAAGGATTATGCTCCCAAAATTCATACATGTACACAACACTTTTACTGTCTCACTTTAACACCATACCATTATTGCAGCATTTGCTACAGGTTATTTCTGTGACCTTTGCAAAATGTCTATTATTATTCTGTTAAAAACATCATGTTTCCCCACCCATGGACCACTACTGACCCCATTTCACAACTATCATTCCCAAGCTTCTATAAAGGGCAGCATCCTTTCATCTGGAGTACAGCACATTTACAACCCTCCTCTCAATAAAAGATTACATATATAATAATAATGGCTTAGATAACCTGACAGTAGCGATATTTGCAAAGTGAGATAATGCTTTTAGTTCAATTTTGTATCCAAATAACTAAAAGATGGGCCAAACAGAGATGTACTGGAATAATTACATATTTCCTCTGTCCATGAGGAACAGTGGTGCAAAACTGGGGGTGAATTTGTGGTTATCCTTAAATTCAAATGACATTTGAATACAGTATGAGAGGTACATTACTATACATGGAGTTGGAGATGGTTCCATAGATGTGGTATTCTCTGATATACTCTCATGTCCCACATTAAAACAAAAACAGATTGGGTCCCCTTGAGTTGGTGTTTATGATATCATTGGATTTGCAAATGTATAACAGATCTGATACAATAGGGTGTGTTGAGTTTTATATGCAAGGCAGAGATCACCCCTCGGTAACCTGTATGATACTGAGAAGAATGACAGGGATTTGAAATGGTTAGCATAGTTTTTATGATTTTAACCCTTGATTGTTTTAGTGAGAAAGAGTTGTGGGTACTCCACTTGTGACAAGTATTTTGACAGGTACATACCAAAAGGGGGATTATACTCAAAAATTGAACTAATGATTATCAAGTACAGTGGAATAACTACATACCTAAACCTGAATGCTGTACCTTTAGGTAAAAGTTGTGCAATGAAAGAGGATTTCCTACAACAGTGTATATTTGCTGAGCAAAGGACAGTTCATTGTTGTGTCCACACAGGTTTCCAGATCCTTAATTACAAGATCAATTTCAAGGGCATGTTGCCAGTGTGGTATTTACAAGGAGATTCATGCTTGTCAAAAGTTACAGATATATATTTCTTGACATTTACTTTTAGTCCCTGGTTTTGACATCAGCTATCTATTTGGGTCTGGCCCTATTGGAAGATCTTGTCATCTGGGGAGTTTATGATGACACCAAGTTTGCAGTCACCTGCAACCTTGATCATCTAGAAACCCTTAACATTAGCCTTGGCCTCCAAGATGTAAATGCCAAAGAGGAATGATCCAAGGACTGAACCCTGGGCTACTCTGCTAGTTTTATATATTTTGGAAGAGGTAGAGCCACACATCCTTTATTTCTGAGCCAATTTGCTTTCCAGTGAGTTACATACAGATTAACATTTTAGATTTTAGTTGTGAGAGTTTATCTATGATACTGGAGTGTGGGATTATGTTGTATGTCTTTGTGAGGTCTAGATATGCAGTGTGCACTAATGTATCTTCATCCATTGCATTAGTAACTTGTTTGAAGATGTCAACCAATTTAAGTAGGCAGAACTGGTCCTTGATAAATCTGAGCTATGTTCAGTTGAGAGCCTGTATGTTACCTATATCCTCATTTATTAATTCCATAATGCTTCTTTCCATAGCCTTACAGATTAGAAAGATGAGGATTATGGGACTATAATAACCCTGGTCCATTAAAGCCCCACCTTTGTGCAAGGGAATAACTGTTGCAGTCCTTGATTCATCCAGACCATAGCCTGTTTTGAGGATGATATTGAATAGCCACTATACGGCTATGACAAGTCATGTCTGAACAAGCATTGTGCTAATGTGTTGAAGTTTGAATACATAGTTAACTGGAAATATTTAATGGGGCTTTGGATGTATACTTAATAGAAAAATAATGTTAAGGAAATGCTTAAACAAAAAGAAGTAATTCACAAATGTGAGGAGTTGGGTGTTTTGTTTTTCTCTTTGCTGTTGCATATACTTTGATTAACACCATTTTAAAATCTAAAATTGGAATTATAAGTAAATGTTTAGTTCTGTTTAAGAAACTACAGAGAATTAGATGCAAGACAACACTTTGTCTACTAATACAATTATGCATGATTAGACAACACTCCTTTTGACTAAAAGTATTGGAGTGGTTTACTATTTATAAATATTTAAGGTGCATCAGTTTGATTACTTTATCTTTAAAAAGTTAAACTAGATGACTCTAATTTTTTTTATTTAATATAGTGCATTAAATGCATATTTTATATAGCAACATGAGACAAAGGGTATTTTTCCTTTTTTTGTTGGGGGTGTTATAGACATATGAATTAATTTCAGAACAGAATTTATGTTAGATAACTAGCTAAGCGAAGACAATTATCAAGTTCTTTAAAAATATAATAATAATTATACATATACATGTACAAAGGGGCTTCTTTCTGATAAGCACATACTGAGCACTTATGTTTAATCATTAATTTAAGTAAGTTAGATTATAAAAATATGTATTTTAGGCAGTATCTGCATGACTTACATGTTATCAACTTCTATTCCTCTTTATGTTCCTTTTCCCTTCTGTATCTCTTATTCTCTCTTTTTGGGAACTATGCACTCAACATAACATTAATTAGTGAATTTTAAAACAGGCCTTATCCTAATAATGAGGTCCCAACTACCAGACCAAACCATTGCAAAGATTAATATCATTTGGTATGCTTATTAACTATGTGGGTTATACATGCAATGTCAGATTAGCTAATGAACATGTAAAAATGCTGCTGTATAAGGCTAGCAATGTAAGGATAATAATCTTATTAAACTTTTTCTTATAAGAGAGAGAACAGATTGAGAGTATGAAAGAAGGGAGATAAGCAAGAGAAGTTGGGAAGAAGAGACAACAATAAGAAAATTCAATATTAATGCTGAAATTATTTCCTCTTTTAAATCTCAAGAATAAACTTCCATATTTTATATTGATTCTGTATATATATATATATATCTATTTAGGTATATCATTTTAATATTCTAACAGTGTTACAATCCAGAACACTGATTTTGTTTTATAAATATTTTATCATTTATATTTATAGTATATGCTGATCTAATTCCGTTTTCATTAGGCTTAACAGTAGTTAACAAAGAAGGTATAGTTAGAGCATTTCATTTAGTTTAGTTTAGTTAGGTGATCCCAATTAAACTAGGAGTTTATAGACTCTAAGGTGGCTGTTGTTTAAAACGTGTTGTTTTTAATATCTATAGTGGCCCCTGTGCACCCTCCAGTGTAGCTAATTTTAGTAGAGATATAAGTGTCAAGCAATTGCTTATTAATAGTGAGACATTGCATTATTTTAACTCTAAGATGTTATGCTAAATTATACAATATGGTTAAGGAGTTAAATGTAATTTATATCAATATCAATGATTTGAATAGTAGCCAGAAGAGGCTTTGACTATTAATGTATTTCAAAGTTAAAGTTATATACAATGACAATGACAGAATAATTTTGATGGCACTTATTGAATATCAGACTATAGTGATTATTTCAGAAAATGTGTACTGGATATAAACTTAGGAACTAAGTAAAATAAAGATGTTGAGATATCCTTTCATGCTATATCACTTTGATATTAGTTGAAGTCTTTAACTGTATGCTAGATAAAACAGATGTGAGTGCTTTTAAAGTACCTAGAATATTTGATCCATTTAAAGCATTAAAACTGTGTAGAATTAAGTAATTTAAAAGCATAAATGATATGAAAGAAGTAAATTCATTTTCATTTACACAACACTACCTTGTTTCTGACATACAAACTGCTAACAGAATACTTTGATTTAATGAGATAATAAAAAAATGTACTCTTCAGAATTATAGCATGTACATTATCTCAGCATAAAGATTGATCATATACAATAATATCTTATATTCGTGGCAAAACATCAACATGGCTTAAATGGATTTGAAAGAATGAGATAAAGACTTAATAGACATCAATCATGCTATGTCACTTTAATATTAAAGGCTTTAACTATATGCTAGATAAAACAGATGTGAATGCTTTTAAAATACCTAGAATATTTGATCCATTTAAAGCATTAAAACTGTGCAGAATTAAGTAATTTAAAAGATTAAATGATATGAAAGAAGAAAACTCATTTTCATTTACACACCACTACCTTGTTTCTGACGTACAAACTACTACCAGAATACTTTGATTTAATGAGATAATAAAAAATTGTACTCTTCAGAATTATAGCATGTGCATTATCACACCAAAAAGATTGATCATATACAATAAAATCTTATATCCGTGGCAAAGCATCAACATGGCTTAAATGGATTTGAAAGAATGAGATAAAGACTTAATAGACATCAAACATAAAATTAATATGGCAAAAGTCAAGGTTCAAAAATAGGACATTTTTATTAGAAATGTTAAAACAAAAAATGTCAAGAGATCAGAATATAAAAATAAATTATTAGTGGAAAATTTCAATCTTACTAAATATGGTTTAATCCCAGAGTTAGTTAATAGGACTAAACTACTGAATAAAACAAGTCATACTGAATATATTAGCTGACATTAGAAAATTGGAAAAGGTAACTGATGGAGAGGAAGTTTATGAGAGTTCATAAAATGTTAACATTAAGTTATTACTCGTTTAACATATTTTTTACTTCTATTCTTATAATATCCATATTTAATCATATCCATGTTTATTTTATCCACTTCTTTTATATCTGTGAAAAAATCTTTGTACATTAAAAAATTCCACACTAATCACTATTCTTTAATTGTATTCTTCTTTACATAGTTTTCCTCATAATGTTTTATTCTTTTACATTTCAAAAACACATGCGCCATAGTTTCTTCTTCTTGACAAAGTAAACATATTCTATATAAAAAGAAAAGTGAAAGAATATTTCCTTTTACTGGCAATTTCTCTATTATCAGTATCCACAAAACTTCTGGGCATTCTACTTTCTAATTACACCATTTGCTTCTTAATTTTATAGCTTAAAATTTTCCATCTGTTACATTTTCCCATGGTTTTACATAGTAATGTTTTACCATTACATGTTTATACCATACTTTTCTATCTTTTTCAATATCATCCATTTTTATTTTCCACAAAAATATTTTTTTCCTGGTAACATTTTATTTCTTCATTTATTCACTCTTTTTCTCTTTTACTTTTTTTACCATATCCCACATTTTTTCATACTTATATTTATACAGTTTGACTACTAAGCTCTAATATTTTCATTTATCCATTTTTTAACAGTTTGTACACATTTAATGAAGCAGCATATACCACTGGGTTAATTAATCCTAAACCTCCTTATTCTTTATTTACATACACTTGCTAAGTATGCTATTTTCCCATCGGTACTGAATTTGTCAAATAAGCCTTTTTTTCTGAATGCTAATATGTTTTCCAAAAATGATATTTGCTTTATTTCTTCTATTGTTTTTTTTCACATTGAATTATACTTACAACTTTATTCCCAAATGTTACACCTAACACAAAAATATCATTCATTGCAAAATATATACCCCAGTCTTTACAACATCACCTAAATCTTTACTTTTTTCTTTATTTAAACTCATCCCTATCATCTATAGACCCTTGTTTATGTACATCATTACTTCTTTTATCCAAATTTTGTTTTTTGCAATTATTATGGTGTCATCTGCATATGTTAACAGAAGTGGAATTCTTAACCCTTCAGGTGTTATATATCACGCCTCCTTCATTTTATAATTTATTTTGCATGCTAACAGATTCACAACTAATGCAAAGAGTATGCAACTCATTGGACATTCCTGTCTTACACCACTCTTCATATATACTGCTTGGCTTAACAAGCCATTTACAAGTATTTCTACTTTATTATTACTATAAGCTGACATACATAATTTCTTAACTTCATCACTTATATTATTTCTTATTACTCATAAGATTTCATGTCCAATTGTGGCAAATGCTTTATTAAGATCTCCTATCATGATTTTCATTTCTTCTTTTCTGTTCATAATATCATCCACAATTACTCTATCATTAATAATTCTTGACAACCATTCATCTTACATCATTATTATTCAGTACTATTGGTCTCCAGTTTAATTCTCTTCAATCTCCCTTCTTCCATATGGATTTAAGTATTCCACTACATAATTCTTTATACATAAAAACTTCATTTAACTATAAATTCAAAATATTTTAAATATATATATATATTTGCAAATCTCTTAAATGTTTATACAATGTATACCCTATTACATCTGGACTAGCAGCCAAATCTATATTTACTTGTCCTAATGCTTTATCTAGCTCATTTAAAGAAATCTCATTTTCCAATTCATTATTCTCTTTTTCTGTTGACTTTTTACATTCCATGTTTTTTTCACTACCATCTTTTTTGAACATTTCTTGCACACATAGTACTACACTATTTATAATATTTTCCTGAGTTCTTTCTATTTCTTCTTTTACATATTTTATTTCTATCATTACATTCCCATCTTCCTTTACTAATTTGCTTAAGTAATTCAATACTTTTCTCTTTTACCTTGTAAAAAATATCTTTGCTTATATAACAATTCTTGTATTTTTTCTTTCATTCTTTTTCTTTGTCAAAGTACTTGATATCATTATGTTCTATATCTTACAATGCATCATTATATGTTATATTATATTTTTTCTTTCTGTACTTTTCTCACATCATATCACCACTGTAAAAACATTTTTTTATTTTTTCCTTAAACATTATCCACCATTAAGACAAATTTTTATAAAATATTCCCATAGTAATATGATCTTTCCTTAACTGTATTACTAATCTCTTTCCTTCTTCATTCCATTCTTTCTTATCTATCCTTGTCATTGCTTTGCCTATTTGCATATGTATATGTATATATTCCTTGCTTTCTTTAATCTCCAGCCATATTGCAAGATGATCAGAAAATCCTGTTTCAACTACCTCCCCTTCTCTTATAACTAAATCTTCTGTTACTATAAAATATTCTATTTTGGTTCTATACATACCCTTTTATAAGTCCATTAATTTTTGTCACAAAGTTTTAACTTGCCACATCTTATAACTTCTAACATTGTTCTTATATAATTCCCTTTCTTTTTACGCTTGCCTCTTAAATTACAGTTAAAATCTCCTGTCATTATAATATTCATATCTATCACTACATAGTCTAAAATCTAATGAAGTAAGTTTTCCCTTTCTTTAGAGTTAGTATAGGCATATAATGTTATAATTCTATAAACCTGTTCTTTCCACTTTAAATCTGCAATGGTTCTTCTTCCCATTTTTGCTAAAGTTGTATCTAATGTCTTTACACTATTTCTAAAGAACACAGCTATTACAAAAATCTTTCATTTATGAAATTCCAAATTATCTTTCCTCCCTACAGTGTCTCTGTTTTAATATTTCTTCATTTGTTAACAATTTTGTGCCTTGTAATATAATTACATCTACATCACATGTATTACACCACTGCTAAATTCCTATTCTTCTTACTAGGTTATTAACACTATTCACATTTACAGAAAGCACTTTAAAAATTTCATTTTTCCTTTGTTTCATGGTTTTATAAGTTCATAGCTAATTGCTAGGTTAGCATTCTTAATAGGCCATTGCAAGCCTAACCAATTTTCTTTCCAGAGATGAGAATCAAACATTGTACTTTGTGCTTGTGAGTTAAGCACCTTAATCATTACACTAAGACCTAGTCTTTAGCTATATATATTCTTTTTCATCCATTTCCTTTCTTTTTTCTTTTGTATTTTCCCCTTAAATTTTGTTTTTCCTCTCTTTTACCCTTTTACCAATAGAATTCTTTTTTTTTCCTTTTACTACCTCCCAGTTTATTTCTCATCACTTATTTCACAACCTTCTTCTATATCCTCTTTATTATCTTTTCTCATCTAATTCCTCTTCTGTTTCTACTACTTCTACAATTTCTTCTCTTTTTTTCATTTTCTTCTCTTTCTTTTTCCTTCCTGTTATTTTCATTTATGCAATCCATCCATAAATGTCCAATTTTGTTACATTTATAATATTTCAATTCACATTTTTTGCATCATGTCCCATTTCCCAACAAATATAACATTTTCTTTTGTACAGTTACTTATCAAATGTTCTCCATTTCCAAAAAAAAAAAAAGAAGAACATGTTTTGGGTTGTCCCAAGTATTTTACAACACCTCTCTTCCCCTCCACATTTATCATGTTTGGTATATGTCTAATTTTTTCTCGTTCTATTTTTAACACAGCATTGCAATCCTGGACACCAGTCCACAAACCCCTTTTGCCATAAACTTTTGTAATATCCAGTACTTCTTTACATAAAGCTTTCAAATGTCCTTTCAAAGTCTTTGTTTGTACCTCTGTTCAAAATTGTCCTTGAATCTTCTTTTTTGTTTCCCTGTTAAATGCTTTTATCACATAAAGACTCCATGAGTTACAGTCTTTCTTTTTTTCATATTCTCTAAGAAAATAATTCATTGAAACAACAGTCTCAAATATAATGTCACAAAATGTCTCTTTGTTAATAAGAACAAATGCTCTTATCTCATGTGCTTTTTTCACCCAAAGGAGCTATTAAATTGTCCCACACTTCATACGTGTCTATTTCTTTCTATTATTTATCTTGAATCCTTAACATGTGCTTCCATTTTTCATTTTCTTCTGTCTTCTTTTCTGCTACTCCACTTTTGCCTTCTTTCATTTTCTGTGCATATGTTTTCTTTTCCATCTCACCACTATTCTTCATGATTATCCCTGCGTCCTCCTTTTATATTTTTCCATAATATCCCCCCAGGAAACATCTCCTTCATTTCTGGCTCACCCTGTACCACTGTTTCTTTAAGCAAATCATCCCGCAACCCTCCTGACTGCAGGGTTATAAGTATGCATCCATCATTTACTGGCTCATCTCCATCCAACAGGTTTCTTTGAACAATTTCCTCAAAATCCTGCACACATACTCCAGGCTCTATATTGGCTTTCTCCTACACTTCTTTCACTTCTCCAGCATCTCCTTCTCTCTCCATCTGCCTCCCTGTTTCTCTGGGCTGCCTCTGCACCTGGAATGGAAACAGGAAATAGTTCTCCAAAATGGTTCCTACTCACAACAATGAAGCTTAGGAGAAGTCCCCCATTGCCCTAGCTAAATATCCCATAATAGTATAAATACCACCTTGGGTCTTCCCTGAAAAGAGTCTACTAGACTAATGGGAATAACCTGGTCAACAAAGAATAAATAAATAAAAGATTACAAAGATATGGCATTTGTTTAATAGCAGAAATTTGTAAATCATTCTACATAAAAGCAATGCTTTTAATAATTATTATAACCAATAGTATTTAAACAAATAGCATTCTTATCTCATTAAAGTACTCATTAACCACTCCTGTATTAAAACAAGGTAAAAATCCCAATGATTGGTCATCTTAAAGACCAATTATCTTGTTAAATCTGGATTACAAAATGTTAGTTCAATATTCTCTGATAGAGTAAGAAATGGTTTACCACCGTTACCAGATAAAGATCAAATGGCTTTCATTATTAATAGTAAATCCATATATAGTAGAAAACAAATAATAACCCTTATTGATTACTCAAATAATACTATAGAAAAGCTACCAATATTTAGTGCAGATACTGACAAATCCTTTCAAATATTACATTTGGATTATTTATTTATTTATTTATTTATTTATTTATTTATTTATTTATTTATTTATTATGTTAGACAAATTTGGTTTCCTTCAAACATTCATTCATTTACTGACATTATTATATAAGGACAATAAAACATATATTAACATTGGTGCATTTTTATGAAGAGGAATAAACAGTGAGAAGAGCACAAAACTAGGCTGTCTATCATCATGCTCAACATTTGCTTTTGCTAGGAGCCCTTTGTAAATGCAATAAGGAATAATGTACAAACAAAAGGTATTCAAATAACTAATAGCAATCAATATCAAAATGTTATTGATTGCTGATTAGATTCTTTTTAACACTTACAAATATTGAATCTTCTTATAGTTATGTTCAGAAATGAGCTACAGATTTTAAGAGTATATCTGGATTAAAATTCAGTAATAGTAAAAGTAAATACTTAATCAAAATACTTAAAAAATTACCAGATGAAATTTAAAGAAATATATAATTTGCATGATTATAAAAATAGATTATTTAATCTCTTAAAAATAAAATAAAATTAAACAAATAATTCAAGAAAATTCAAATAAGATTATGAAAACATGAGCTACTTTATTCTACATTGTTACCACCTGGAACAACATATTTTTTATATTTGAAAAGAGGAGTCAAAGTATTACAATTATTTTATTTTCAAAGATATTATACTTTATACAAACCACTACAACTCAAATAAATTAACTGAAAATAATATTGTTGATTCTTATGGCATCATATTAGACATACTGTAGCCTTTGAGAATCATATTAGAAAATTAGATAATGGAGGGGTTATGATTTTCTCACATAAAATCTTAAATAATTCCATCTCTTACCAAAACTATTGTATGCTGGCTATCTAATAATTACATATCAGGTGGATCATTATAATGACAAAAAAACTAAAACATCTAAAGTATGATTCTAATATATAAGGTTTGACTTATAATTTTAAATTACCTCCAATACAATATATAAACTGATTCAAAGTTAATTACATAAAACATGAACAATACATTAAAATATATGTATGTGTGTGTGTGTGTATATATATATATGTATATATATATATATATATATATATATATATATATATATATATATATATACATATAGATAGATATATAGATAGATATGTGTGTGTTCTCAGTTACTGAAGTTACATTTCCACACAACTGACAACTTCAAATGAGCATTCCTAATATGAAGTAATAAAAACATTAAAATCATCTGATCAAAACAGAAATCCAAACAATTTCATCTCCCCCAGTTCCACCAGTGTTAACCCTAACCCTGCACATTACCTTATGAAAAACCCATTCTTAAACAAGACTGCTAAACAACACACTTGGACACATACACACACACACCTGCATTACATAGAAGCACAACACTAAAACTATCCTCTCACCTAATCCTAAACCACAAACAATCACATACACAAAACATTAAAACTAACCCCTTACCTAACACCTTCCTCAAACACTTGGACAGATAATCTTAATGCCCAGATCATATCCCTTCAAAGACAATGACTTCAGCAAAAATTGCAGTCAATATAACTGACATTCAATGTAAAATAACAGCAGTTAAATCAAACAAATGAACATTTGACCAATCTAACTCTATGTATGTATGTGTATATATATATATATATATATATATATATATATATATATATATATATATATATATATATATATATATATATATATATATATATATATATATATATATATATATATATACACACACACACACACACACCAACACACATAAATACATTTATATAGAAACATGTCATTAAAAAGAGGATTTTTGCCATATATCCAATCTATGTTAATGCAGGTTTAATTGAAAACAAGAATGACAGTAAAATATTAAACTGTAAAGAAAACATGTTTATAGCATGGTATAATTGCATAGATGACACAAACATAAAGAAATTGAAGAAATAATTGAAGAATTTAACATATTTACATACAATCAATGAGATAATATGTTATAAAATCAGTGTTGTAGAGATATAGATATAAAAGAATATTTTAAATGTACAGAATGCATCAATAATATACCCCAGGATTCACAAAACCTCCGTGTAAGACTTAATATGTCTTACTCGGAGGCTGCAGTTGAACAGTATGATGTCAGCGTGCCATGAATATTCATGAGGGCATGCTGACTCAACCGTAACTCTTACACAAAATAATCACAGTCCAAACACAAGCGTGATATTCCAATGGCAATAAAATGAAAGTAAAATGTTCCAACAAGTCAGTTCATAAAACAAACATAAAATTTATTTAAACGAGTAAGCGCTTTCGCCAAAGGCTTCTTCAGACTCTTAAAACAAGGACAAACACCATGAACAACCTTTTTAAAAACAACCAATACTCATCATTGGTTAAGTCACATCACATGTTCTATTCATTTAAAGGTACAAGGGCTGGTATAATATTTACCATGCCAGTGAATCTATTGCACTTATAAAATCATAAAATATGCATCAAGATTTATAATTCAATACATTTCAAGGATATACATGGTATACAACAAAACCATATATGAAAGTATATTGTACTGAACTGTAAACAATGTTTCAGTACGATCATGCATGAGTTTAAACTCAGCGCTTTCAAAACATGTTCGTTCATTGGGGTTGAAGAACGAATATGCAGTTATCACACTGGCTCAACTGTTAACAAATAACTGCCTTGAGTGAAATTTCAGTGCCATTAGAACATGCTCGTTTCATCCGGATTAAAAACAACGTTAATGCAAAAATCGTGCTCTCTCAACACTTTACATATGAACTAGTTCAATAGTTAGAAATCTGTCTTAGATGAAGTTTCAATGTCCTTAGAACATGTTCGTTACATCAGACTTAAAAACAACATAAATACAAAGATCGCACTTTTTCAATACTTTACGTACAACCTGAGTGTCGATTCTTTCACATACAAAATGTTCATAGCTTTTCAATTGCTTACATTAGAACATTCTCGTTTCATCAAGTTTAAAAACAACGTTAATGCAGAGTTCGTGCTCTCTCAACACTTTACATAAAAACTAGCTCAATAGTTAGCAGATATCTGCCTTAGATGAAGTTACCATGTACTTAGAACATGTAATGCTACATCAGACTTAAAAATAACATAAAACAAAGATCGCACTTTTTCAAAACTTTACGTACAACCTGGGTGTCGATTCTTTCACATATAAAAAGTTCATAGCTTTTCAACTACTTACATTCAAAAGTCAAACTCATTGTGTACAATCAGCTTACTGCGCGTGTTAACCTAACTGTATGTAAGATGCAGAATGCGGTAAGACGCTACTATGCAGCATACGTATTTGTTGATTCGTAAGGAATCATATAAACATTCAGTGGTTAATTCGCCGTAAACTTACGGCATTGGAATTGTTTAATCTGTAGGAAACAGATGTTGTAATAAAAAGGTACCTGCTAGAAGGTATATTACTGAATTTCATAGACATGTAAATACAAGTAAATATCAAGATAGATGAAACTGAAACGTAAAATTCAAAAAGCAATAATAAATGAAGTTAAAATTAAGTATAGACATTAGGACTGCAGCGCAAAAAGTCTTAAGGTCTAAAACCTTAATCGAAGCAGTACTTTAATACAATCACAGTAAACCAAATTTCACTGTAACATATTGCGCTTTATGGACTAAGCAGCATCTACAACCAGAGTGTATACATTTAAAATTATTATTAAACAATCTAGGGTTCTATTTGTCATTTTTAAAAAATTAAAAAGTTAGAAAATATATATGTATAAATAAATATAAATATAGCCCATACACAGTCTGTTGTAAAATCAAGTAGCATATTGTGAAATTAGTTTAGGTATTATTACCATAATATTTAAGTAATATTTCTCAATAACTTAACACCCAAATAATAAAAAAGGTTCCATAGGTGTACTGAAGAGAAATATATCACAAAGATACCTAGAGTACTGAAACATCTTAATATGTAACTATGCTCTTAGTCAAGGAATAATGAAACATAGTGTTTGCTGTATAGATGTGTTACCAATATCTAAGTAAAATATAGGCTTGCTAGTATGAATTATAGGTCTGGTATATTCACTAGTAAGTTCTCAAACCTATTTAAAGCCACATATAGTCAGTGGGGACTCATATCATCTCCGTAACCTCCTACTTTTTAAAAATGGCTTTAAATGTACTTTTGTCATTTAGGCCAGGTGGTCTATCAGATCTCATCCTAATAATCCATCTTGTTTCTTGTTCTAATGTTCTGTTTATTAAATCACCACCCCTGAAGCCTTCAAATACACACTGAATAACACAAAATTTAAAGTTATGAGTGATGCCTGCCAATTTTTGTGTCTGGCTAAGGCATTAGTTTCAGTACCCACTCTGATGTGGTATATGTGTTCCCTAATCCTTTCTTTAAGTGACCTGTTAGTTTTCCCTATGTAGTAACTATTACATGCTGAACAGGTTGCTATATATATCACATTCTTGCTCTCACAATTTGTATTAGTTTTAAAATTATAAATACGTCCTGTGGTAGGGTGTTCAAAAGTAGTTTCTTTGTTAATATATATACATTGATTGCAATGACCGCAAGGTACGGTGTTCCTATCATCTATTGCCCTACCTTTTGATCGATATTTCGGTCTACATAGAATGCTTTTCAAGTTAGGAAGATTTTTATAAGCTATACTTGGTGCCGGGCCTACTATCTCACTAACTTCCTTGTCTGATTTCAGAATTCCCCAGTGTTTGTACATAGAACTTTTCAACTGTAGATCCAACTTACTAAAAGGGAGAGTGGTCCTCACATCAGTTACCGTGGATCTCACAGTACTTGTCGATGCTTCTTGTGCCATAAAATAAGGTTTCGCAGAGCTAGGTCTTAGACTATCCACTAAATTGATAGTATCTGATATTTCTTTTTCTTTATATCCTCTCTAAAAATCTCTCCTTCATATCATTGATACCTGTGGAGTAGTTCTCTTGCTGTGAGTTTAATCTGGATACTCTCATAAATTGTCCTTTAAGGACATTTTTGAAAACATATCCAGGATGCATACTCTGTCTATGTAATATATTATTCCTTTGGCATTCTTTCCTATAAATCGTTGTGTTGATCAAACCATTACTCATCCTAAATACTTCTACATCCAAATACGGTAGACTACTAACTGAAAAGTTCATTGTGAACTTTAGAAAGTCCATGGTATTGTTCAAATATGAAACAAAATTTAATAGGGAGGACTCATCTCCCATCCATATAAAAAAGAGATCGTCCACAAAACGACAATACATTGCAACGTATTCCTTGTAAGACGGGTTCTCAAAAAGGTAAATGTCTTCCCATCTTGCCATAACCAGGTTGGCGTAGCTATTGGCACAGGATGTGCCCATAGCTACCATCCTTTGTAAATATATGACTTCTTGAAATGCAAAGATATTGTTAGTCAGAATAGTCTAAAGTAGTAAAGCTGTGAGTTCAACTTTTTAAGCCGAAAAATCTGAGTGTTCTTTCAAGTATTCAGTAATTAATCTTATACCAATATCATTGGGGATTACAGTAAATAAGCTAACTACATCAAGTGTCACAAAAAAATAATGCTGCTGTTCGCTCAAAGAGTGAGTTTGGGAGTACAAATCCAAGAGAAATTGTTTACTATCTTTCAGAATTTTCTTATTTTCACTGACCAGTGGTCTTAGTACACTTTCTAAATAAATGGAAAGAGGCTCAGTTAACCACCCCTGACCTGCAACAATAGGCCTGAATGGTGGATCTTTGCTGTTCTTATGGACTTTAGGAAGTCCTTGTATGATCGGAATGGTGGGATTACTCACCTTTAGGTATTCATAAAGTTCTTGTGTTATATCCTGTGACATCACTAAATCATCTAGAGTATTATAAACACTAAAGACCATCTCATTCAAATTGTCTTTAGTTAATTTAGTATATGTGTTTCTGTCTTCAAGCATCTGAAACATCTTGTCAGTATAGTACGCAGTAATCCATGATGACTATAGGGCCACCTTTATCTGCTGGCCTTATTACAATAGAGTTATCATTTCTTAAAGAATGTACAGCTTGCCTTTGTTTATAATTCAAATTACGTCCATGTTTCGATATTTCTTTCTCCTGGTAAGTTCTATATACATCTTCTTCTAATACATTCCCAAACACTTCTATAGTTGGATGTAGTTGAGGGACAAAAGTACTGTTTGGACGGTGTCTATTCATTTCCATGCTGTTATCAAATTGACCAAAATCTAGTCTAAGTTGTAATTTGAATATACATTTTTGTTTCTATAATGGTATCTACTAAGTCACACCTTTTTGTGGGAATAAAACCCAAACCTTTACTCAGAACCTGCTCTTCATATTCATTTAACACTCTTCCAGATAAATTCATAATTAACGATTCTGCCTCCCCCACATTTTCTTTATTGTGGGGCCTGTTATTTCCTGGTCGTCTATTGAACCTTTCCTTTTCTGTCTCCCTGCTTGTCGACCTCCTTTGTCCAAAAATGATTTTGTGCTATTGGGAGGGGGGCAGGAAGTCTGCTTGAGTTTAAAATCATACTTTTGGATTTTGGTCTGACTACGGCTGCACCTGATCTCTGTACATCGGTTATGCAGCCTGTTAGACTCTCCCTAGATCAATGTGTGTCTCTGTACCATTACTTTGTGTCCGAGAGGGACTGTTTGTCTCTGTATCTAGAGTATTAGGTTCTGTAGGCTGCTGTTCAGGCCCTAGGCTCTTATCTAAGTTTAGTGTACAGGAACTATCACTCTGTCTGTTTTCTGGAATCAAATTATTTGATAGTCTGCTCTCTGTAGTGTTATTATATAAATATCTGTCAGAATTATTTATGGGTGTTGTTGACGCAACACTCCCATAGCTTTCCAGTTATGCCTAAAGATTTCTGGGGCATTTTGAATCATTGTTAGAGTATAAATTTGAAGGTGTTTCCCTAGGCCAGGTGAAAACATTGTTATTTTAAAATCACGTAAATCCCTAACAATTTTTGTTTTCTTCTGGTCTAACATCCGTTTTTCTAAATACAGTACATCCTCTATGACTTTCCTTAATTTATCCATGCATGTTACATTATCACCATACTTACATTCAAAATCTTTAAATAAATTGTTAACAGTCATTCTATGTCTCTTCTTCAGGCAGGTGAAAATCAATTAAGAGCTTCATATAACTGAAGCTTAACTCTAAATTCAACTGTTGCCAACGGTATAGAAGGTCTGGCAATGAGGTACCAGATGTAGGCATCTTTAATATTCGTAGCCCACGAGGTATAATACGCTTATTTAAACAAACTTCAAAATAATGTCTCTGAACCTGTAATTTAATTAGTTTAGTAAAGACAGTCTCCAGCTCATGTAGGTCTTTGGAGATATCCAAGTTACTCACATCAAAGTGGTTGTCAGTCTTTCCATCTACAACTGGATTGAAGTCCATTAGTAAATTTGTATTTCCAGAAACACATGTCTTAAATCTGTCCAGGACACTTGAAGTATGTTCTAAAACGCTGGTACATAAGGCAGTTCAATATTTACATTACTTTCATTCGCCATCCTCACCTCCTGCAGCTGACAAACCAAATAACAATAGTAAAAATCCAAGTCCAAATGCAGGGCTGCTTTCAGTTGAGATAGGAACTCACTCTATACATAAAATAATCACAGTCCAAACACAAGCGTGATATTCAATGGCAATGAAATGAAAGTAAAATGTTCCAACAAGTCAGTTCATAAAACAAACATAAAATTTATTTAAACGAGTAAGCTTTAGCCAAAGGCTTCTTCAGACTCTTAAAACAAGGACAAACACCATGAACAACCTTTTTAAAACAACCAATACTCATCATTGGTTTAGTCACATCACATGTTCTATTCATTTAAAGGTACAAGGGCTGGTATAATATTTACCATGCCAGTGAATCTATTGCACTTATAAAATCATAAAATATGCATCAAGATTTATAATTCAATACATTTCAAGGATATACATGGTATACAACAAAACCATATATGAAAGTATATTGTACTGAACTGTAAACAATGTTTCAGTGCGATCATGCATGAGTTTAAACTCAGCTTTCAAAACATGTTCGTTTCATTGGGGTTGAAGAACAACGAATATGCAGTTATCACACTGGCTCAACTGTTAACAAATAACTGCCTTGAGTGAAATTTCAGTGCCATTAGAACATGCTCGTTTCATCCGGATTAAAAACAACGTTAATGCAAAAATCGTGCTCTCTCAACACTTTACATATGAACTAGTTCAATAGTTAGAAATCTGTCTTAGATGAAGTTTCAATGTCCTTAGAACATGTTCGTTACATCAGACTTAAAAACAACATAAATACAAAGATCGCACTTTTTCAATACTTACCTGAGTGTCGATTCTTTCACATACAAAATGTTCATAGCTTTTCAATTGCTTACATTAGAACATTCTCGTCATCAAGTTTAAAACAACGTTAATGCAGAGTTCGTGCTCTCAACACTTTACATAAAAACTAGCTCAATAGTTAGCAGATATCTGCCTTAGATGAAGTTACCATGTACTTAGAACATGTGTTACATCAGACTTAAAAATAACATAAAAACAAAGATCGCACTTTTTCAAAACTTTACGTACAACCTGGGTGTCGATTCTTTCACATATAAAAAGTTCATAGCTTTTCAACTACTTACATTCAAAAGTCAAACTCATTGTGTACAATCAGCTTACTGCGCGTGTTAACCTAACTGTATGTAAGATGCAGAAGGTATTTGTTGATTCGTTGTATACCATGTATATCCTTGAAATGTATTGAATTATAAATCTTGATGCATATTTTATGATTTTATAAGTGCAATAGATTCACTGGCATGGTAAATATTATACCAGCCCTTGTACCTTTAAATGTATAGAACATGTGATGTGACTTAACCAATGATGAGTATTGGTTGATTTTAAAAAGGTTGTTCATGGTGTTTGTCCTTGTTTTAAGAGTCTGAAGAAGCCTTTGGCGAAAGCGCTTACTCGTTTAAATAAATTTTATGTTTGTTTTATGAACTGACTTGTTGGAACATTTTACTTTCATTTTATTGCCATTGGAATATCACGCTTGTGTTTGGACTGTGATTATTTTATGTATAGAGTGAGTTCCTATCTCAACTGAAAGCAGCCCTGCATTTGGACTTGGATTTTACTATTGTTATTTGGTTTGTCAGCTGCAGGAGGTGAGGATGGCGAATGAAAGTAATGTAAATATTGAACTGCCTTATGTACCACGCGTTTTAGAACATACTTCAAGTGTCCTGGACAGATTTAAGACATGTGTTTCTGGAAATACAAATTTACTAATGGACTTCAATCCAGTTGTAGATGGAAAGACTGACAACCACTTTGATGTGAGTAACTTGGATATCTCCAAAGACCTACATGAGCTGGAGACTGTCTTTACTAAACTAATTAAATTACAGGTTCAGAGACATTATTTTGAAGTTTGTTTAAATAAGCGTATTATACCTCGTGGGCTACTATATTAAAGATGCCTACATCTGGTACCTCATTGCCAGACCTTCTATACCGTTGGCAACAGTTGAATTTAGAGTTAAGCTTCAGTTATATGAAGCTCTTAATTGATTTTCACCTGCCTGAAGAAGAGAGACATAGAATGACTGTTAACAATTTATTTAAAGATTTTGAATGTAAGTATGGTGATAATGTAACATGCATGGATAAATTAAGGAAAGTCATAGAGGATGTACTGTATTTAGAAAAACGGATGTTAGACCAGAAGAAAACAAAATTGTTAGGGATTTACGTGATTTTAAAAATAACAATGTTTTCACCTGGCCTAGGGAAACACCTTCAAATTTATACTCTAACAATGATTCAAAAATGCCCCAGAAATCTTTAGGCATAACTGAAAAGCTATGGGAGTGTTACAACAACACCCATAAATAATTCTGACAGATATTTATATAATAACACTACAGAGAGCAGACTATCAAATAATTTGATTCCAGAAAACAGACAGAGTGATAGTTCCTGTACACTAAACTTAGATAAGAGCCTAGGGCCTGAACAGCAGCCTACAGAACCTAATACTCTAGATACAGAGACAAACAGTCCCTCTCGGACACAAAGTAATGGTACAGAGACACACATTGATCTAGGGAGAGTCTAACAGGCTGCATAACCGATGTACAGAGATCAGGTGCAGCCGTACAGACCAAAATCCAAAAGTATGATTTTAAACTCAAGCAGACTTCCTGCCCTCCCAATAGCACAAAATCATTTTTTTGGACAAAAGGAGGTCGACAAGCAGGGGAGACAGAAAAGGAAAGGTTCAATAGACGACCAGGAATAACAGGCCCCACAATAAAGAAAATGTGGGGGAGGCAAAATCGTTAATTATGAATTTATCTGGAAGAGTGTTAAATGAATATGAAGAGCAGGTTCTGAGTAAAGGTTTGGGTTTTATTCCCACAAAAAGGTGTGACTTAGTAGATACCATTATAGAAACAAAAATGTATATTCGCAAATTACAACTTAGACTAGATTTTGGTCAATTTGATAACAGCATGGAAATGAATAGACACCGTCCAAACAGTACTTTTGTCCCTCAACTACATCCAACTATAGAAGTGTTTGGGAATGTATTAGAAGAAGATGTATATAGAACTTACCAGGAGAAAGAAATATCGAAACATGGACGTAATTTGAATTATAAACAAAGGCAAGCTGTACATTCTTTAAGAAATGATAACTCTATTGTAATAAGGCCAGCAGATAAAGGTGGCCCTATAGTCATCATGGATTACATATACTGACAAGATGTTTCAGATGCTTGAAGACAGAAACACATATACTAAATTAACTAAAGACAATTTGAATGAGATGGTCTTTAGTGTTTATAATACTCTAGATGATTTAGTGATGTCACAGGATATAACACAAGAACTTTATGAATACCTAAAGGTGAGTAATCCCACCATTCCGATCATACAAGGACTTCCTAAAGTCCATAAGAACAGCAAAGATCCACCATTCAGGCCTATTGTTGCAGGTCAGGGGTGGTTAACTGAGCCTCTTTCCATTTATTTAGAAAGTGTACTAAGACCACTGGTCAGTGAAAATAAGAAAATTCTGAAAGATAGTAAACAATTTCTCTTGGATTTGTACTCCCAAACTCACTCTTTGAGCGAACAGCAGCATTATTTTTTTGTGACACTTGATGTAGTTAGCTTATTTACTGTAATCCCCAATGATATTGGTATAAGATTAATTACTGAATACTTGAAAGAACACTCAGATTTTCGGTTAAAAAGTTGACCTAACAGCTTTACTACTTGAGACTATTCTGACTAACAATATCTTTGCATTTCAAGAAGTCATATATTTAAAGGATGGTAGCTATGGGCACATCCTGTGCCAATAGCTACCAACTTGGTTATGGCAAGATGGGAAGACATTTACCTTTTGAGAACCCGTCTTACAAGGAATACGCAATGTATTGTCGCTTTGTGGACGATCTCTTTTATATGGATGGGAGATGAGTCCTCCTATTAAATTTTGTTTCATATTTGAACAATACCATGGACTTTCTAAAGTTCACAATGAACTTTTCAGTTAGTAGTCTACCGATTTGGATGTAGAAGTATTTAGGATGAGTAATGGTTTGATCAACACAACGATTTATAGGAAAGAATGCCAAAGGAATAATATATTACATAGACAGAGTATGCATCCTGGATATGTTTTCAAAAATGTCCTTAAAGGACAATTTATGAG
Organism: Protopterus annectens; assembly: GCF_019279795.1. Taxonomy (NCBI): domain Eukaryota; kingdom Metazoa; phylum Chordata; order Ceratodontiformes; family Protopteridae; genus Protopterus; species Protopterus annectens. The sequence continues at coordinate 21,173,652 of NC_056742.1, read as the reverse complement.
AGTATCCAGATTAAACTCACAGCAAGAGAACTACCCACAGGTATCAATGATATGAAGGAGAGATTTTAAGAGAGAGGATATAAAGAAAAAGAAATATCAGATACTATCAATTTAGTGGATAGTCTAAGACCTAGCTCTGCGAAACCTTATTTTATGGCACAAGAAGCATCGACAAGTACTGTGAGATCCACGGTAACTGATGTGAGAGCCAATCTCACTTTTAGTAAGTTGGATCTACAGTTGAAAAGTTCTATGTACAAACACTGGGGAATTCTGAAATCAGACAAGGAAGTTAGTGAGATAGTAGGCCGCACCAAGTATAGCTTATAAAATCTTCCTAACTTGAAAAGCATTCTATGTAGACCCAAATATCGATCAAAAGGTAGGGCAATAGATGATAGGAACACCGTACCATGCGGTCATTGCAATCAATGTATATATATTAACAAAGAAACTACTTTTGAACACCCTACCACAGGACGTATTTATAATTTTAAAACTAATACAAATTGTGAGAGCAAGAATGTGATATATATAGCAACCTGTTCAGCATGTAATAGTTACTACATAGGGAAAACTAACAGGTCACTTAAAGAAAGGATTAGGGAACACATATACCACATCAGAGTGGGTACTGAAACTAATGCCTTAGCCAGACACAAAAAATTGGCAGGCATCACTCATAACTTTAAATTTTGTGTTATTCAGTGTGTATTTGAAGGCTTCAGGGGTGGTGATTTAATAAACAGAACATTAGAACAAGAAACAAGATGGATTATTAGGATGAGATCTGATAGACCACCTGGCCTAAATGACAAAGTACATTTAAAGCCATTTTTAAAAAGTAGGAGGTTACGGAGATGATATGAGTCCCCACTGACTATATGTGGCTTTAAATAGGTTTGAGAACTTACTAGTGAATATACCAGACCTATAATTCATACTAGCAAGCCTATATTTTACTTAGATATTGGTAACACATCTATACAGCAAACACTATGTTTCATTATTCCTTGACTAAGAGCATAGTTACATATTAAGATGTTTCAGTACTCTAGGTATCTTTGTGATATATTTCTCTTCAGTACACCTATGGAACCTTTTTTATTATTTGGGTGTTAAGTTATTGAGAAATATTACTTAAATATTATGGTAATAATACCTAAACTAATTTCACAATATGCTACTTGATTTTACAACAGACTGTGTATGGGCTATATTTATATTTATTTATACATATATATTTTCTAACTTTTTAATTTTTAAAATGACAAATAGAACCCTAGATTGTTTAATAATAATTTTAAATGTATACACTCTGGTTGTAGATGCTGCTTAGTCCATAAAGCGCAATATGTTACAGTGAAATTTGGTTTACTGTGATTGTATTAAAGTACTGCTTCGATTAAGGTTTTAGACCTTAAGACTTTTTAGCTGCAGTCCTAATGTCTATACTTAATTTTAACTTCATTTATTATTGCTTTTGAATTTTACGCTTCAGTTTCATCTATCTTGATATTTACTTGTATTTACATGTCTATGAAATTCAGTAATATACCTTCTAGCAGGTACCTTTTTATTACAACATCTGTTTCCTACAGATTAAACAATTCCAATGCCGTAAGTTTACGCTTAATTAACCACTGAATGTTTATATGATTCCTTTAATCAACAAATAATAGTAGCTCTTACCGCATTCTGCATCTTACATACAGTTAGGTTAACACGGTAAGCTGATTGTACACAATGAGTTTGACTTTGAATGTAAGTAGTTGAAAAGCTATGAACTTTTATATGTGAAAGAATCGACACCCAGGTTTGTATAAAGTTTTGAAAAAGTGCGATCTTTGTTTTATGTTATTTTTAAGTCTGATGTAACGCATATGTTCTAAGTACATGGTAACTTCATCTAAGGCAGATATCTGCTAACTATTGAGCTAGTTTTATGTAAAGTGTTGAGAGAGCACGAACTCTGCATTAACGTTGTTTTTAAACTTGATGAAACGAGAATGTTCTAATGTAAGCAATTGAAAAGCTATGAACATTTTGTATGTGAAAGAATCGACACTCAGGTTGTACGTAAGTATTGAAAAAGTGCGATCTTTGTATTTATGTTGTTTTTAAGTCTGATGTAACGAACATGTTCTAAGGACATTGAAACTTCATCTAAGACAGATTTCTAACTATTGAACTAGTTCATATGTAAAGTGTTGAGAGAGCACGATTTTTGCATTAACGTTGTTTTTAATCCGGATGAAACGAGCATGTTCTAATGGCACTGAAATTTCACTCAAGGCAGTTATTTGTTAACAGTTGAGCCAGTGTGATAACTGCATATTCGTTGTTCTTCAACCCCAATGAAACGAACATGTTTTGAAAGCGCTGAGTTTAAACTCATGCATGATCGTACTGAAACATTGTTTACAGTTCAGTACAATATACTTTCATATATGGTTTTGTTGTATACCATGTATATCCTTGAAATGTATTGAATTATAAATCTTGATGCATATTTTATGATTTTATAAGTGCAATAGATTCACTGGCATGGTAAATATTATACCAGCCCTTGTACCTTTAAATGAATAGAACATGTGATGTGACTTAACCAATGATGAGTATTGGTTGTTTTTAAAAAGGTTGTTCATGGTGTTTGTCCTTGTTTTAAGAGTCTGAAGAAGCCTTTGGCGAAAGCGCTTACTCGTTTAAATAAATTTTATGTTTGTTTTATGAACTGACTTGTTGGAACATTTTACTTTCATTTTATTGCCATTGGAATATCACGCTTGTGTTTGGACTGTGATTATTTTATGTATAGAGTGAGTTCCTATCTCAACTGAAAGCAGCCCTGCATTTGGACTTGGATTTGTAACTCTTACACAGACTGAGTAGGAAAGCAGGGGGCGTGTCCGACTGCCGAGCAGTCTAAATGTCCACGCCCCTGCAAGGTTTTAAAAAGCATAATGTCAACACACAAGAGTGAATTCGCTCAAATGTACTTGCACCCAACACCACACTCCCTGACACTGTAAACCCCCATCACACTTATATAAAGGAAATAATATATATATATTTTTTAAATCTATGATATAGCTGCCCGTATTTGCACGTGTGTCCGCAGGTGTGCCCATTGCTTAGCTGTAGTTAGCAATTCCGGCATGGAAGAGCATAAGAAAGAATGTTTATGCAAGTCACACCAAATTGTAATAGTGTAATGGTAGAGCGTATGCACAAAAAGGAGGCATTCATGGTTTGAGTCCCACCACTCCCCTTTGTATTTATGTTGTAAATCAGTATATGAAATAATACCAGACATATATGATTAAAATATTAGTAAAAGCAGTGAAATGGCCAATGTATCAGTGACCAAAATATGTATTTTTAAAGGATCCAGATATATAATAGCCTGCCGTTAAGCAGCGCTTTACCCAGCTAAACAGAGGTGCCCAAAGTTTAAAAGCGCTTTACCCAGTGCAATACAGGTGCCCATAGCTTAATATTGCTTTACCCAGTGCAATAGAGTTGGCCAAAGTTTAAATGTGCTTTACCCAGTGCAATGTGTTTGCGTGGACATGTGCGCCACGCCAGCCAGGGCACTGTAGGGCACCAGGGAGCAATGTAGAGCTAAGTTGCTTTAACGCAGCCACACCCCCTAGCCTGTCTAGACAGTATTAAAATAAAAGAATCACAAGGTTCGAACCCAGGACCCTGTGCATCATAATCAAAGTACAGAACCACTAAGCCATGACAGCTTAGAAGAAACAGCTACTATTAGCATACATATATTTAGAAATGGTAGATTAACCAGTACTAAGCATGTCTGCAGTCAGCCTAGAATTCTCAAAAACGGACAATCACAAAAAAGTGTGGGAAATGTGGCATATTTAAGCCCCATATGTGGGAATACTCACCATAACTGATTGTAGCTCACATTTGCAGTCAGAATGGCAGGTGCAGGAGAGGGTTCACGCTTCTGAGCGTAACGTTGGGGCATCGAGGAGTTGAAATACATGGTTTGGCTCCTTGTCCACTGTCATGAGTCCAGACTCCTGCAGGGCCAGTTCCAAGGGACGGAGTACAAGGCTGAGGCTTGGAACCGGTTAGTGCATGACCTCCCCACTGCCACAGGCGTTCCTCACACCGGTGAGCAGGTCCGTCACCACCATGCAGACCTGAAGAGATGGAAGGAGGACCACCTGAACCAATGGATACAGGAGGCCCATGGGATGCAGGATGCCCCACGACTGGGTAAGTAGCCATAGAATGCAGTATGTAAGAATTGATAAATGATTCTGCATAACGGATAGGAATGTCTCAATATCCCTTCATTTACTTCACAGCTGCAGGTGACCGTGCTGCGAATCAGCAAGCCTATGCTGATAGGCTGCGAAGGCTGCACCACCGGGCAGGTTAGTGAAAATTCTGCATGTTTTGTTATATAAAATAGGGGAGAGAGAGCATGAAATAAAGTGTTGTAGTACAATAATACAGCCATAAAATGGCCTGGAAAAGTCCTCTGCATGTACTGTCATACGAAATAGTCATAGTGCCAGAAAAAGAGTGTAGTAACCCATTAAGAAAGGTAACATATGTATGGAATAAAATCTCTGCAGGTACTGTCATATAATATATGTGAGTGAGCCTGCAAAAGTGTGCTCTAACCCATTAATAAAGGTATAATATGTCTTGAATATGTCTGCCATATGCACTGTTATAACAAATAAAGGAGTGAGCCTGTGGAAAAGTGTGTAATGTCAGTAATAAAGGTTTAAAACCCGGAGTGTGTGTGTGTCAATTAGTTTGAAATATTGTTGTACCCTTGCATTATACAAATAGCACTGTGTTAGAAAGTGCTGGCAACCCAGAGTTCTGCAGTCCCATCTACAGTGGGTGATGGAAGTGCTAGTAGCTGTGAAGCATATATACAGTCCTCAACAGTCAGTTACTGGCTGGCATGCATAAGTAAATCTGGCACATGAGTAGCATGCTAATATGTTCCCCAGAAATATGAGTGTGCTTCAATAAATGCAGGGTTCTGTACAAATTGAAGTGAAAATGTCATGTGAAAACATCCAGATATGTAGATAAAGAAATATAAATGCAACCATGAAATATGTAGCAGTAACATCTGCATCTTGGACAGTTAGTATGTCAGATATAGGTCAAGTATATATTGAACTAGCCAAACCCATTACACAACCTAATGCATGGTGGCAAGTGTAATAATACATGTAGGGAATATACACTTGCAGTCACTAGGAATGTAGTGTAGAGTAAAAGTGATTATAAGATGTTAACTGAGGTTTTTTCTACGCTCTACTGTTTGTGCATAAACCATGCAATTCCACACCTCAATGGGTATGTGTAATCTTAAATATTTGTTGGGACATATGTCCTATTGTTTTATAAATATTTGCATTCATGTTGATGCATGTGCCCTGTTCAAACACACGTTCATGGTGGTCTCTTGCTACCAAACATCCCTGCATGCTGTTGGAATATCCACTATTGTTCAATATATGCAAGTGCTATGCTTGCTGTTCAACTGTTGGAACCTTGGTGTGTTGGGTTAATGGGAATATTACTGCATGCTGTTACAACTAATCTGGATGCTGTTGTTTATGTTGTAATTAAACACACGTAATCACAGAACGTATGGGAAGGCCGGTCCCAGCGGACCCACCTGTCCCTCCTCAGTTGGCAAGTGCAGCTGGCACCAGCAGCTCTGGTGCCCAGCCTGGGCTCCCCTCCTCCATTGGTCCTGTGCCACCTTCAGGTGGAAGTGCTGCAGGGGATGGGGCTCATCCACCCATGCAAGACTGGGTGGAGAAGGGCCACCTGTCACCCTTCGAAGGGTCCGGGCTGTGGTGCATAGGAAGAGCCAGTGTTCAGTCGCTGATCCCCTATGCCAGCTTGAGGTGAGAGTGGCGCATCTCTCGGGTGAGCCTGCCCATCCTACTCAGACCCCTGCACAGCCACCGTCGGGGCTGTGAAGGTGCAGTGGTGACTGCCCATGGGTGGGTATCTCAGTTCCACTGTTACCATCTGTGGGCTCATGGGCTTGCGATTACCAAACAACCTTCCCCGTCAATTGTGTTCACCCACCCCATGTGTCAAATTCCGCCCCTGTATGCATCTTGTTTGTTTTGTCTGCTTACCTCCCCAACCTACCTCCCCAAATATACCTACATCTCCTACCTCACATTCCACTCTCACCTGAAAAAAAAATAAAAAAAAGGGTAATCTGTTCACACAAAAAAATTACGCCCCATACATAGCTGCCCATTTTGCACACATGCCCACTGGAAATGTAAACTGATAATTATCATTGGCAGTACAACATACTCTGTTGTCCTCACCCCTCTCTCAGGGGTGGAAGTTTGCAAATTTCACACCAAATTACGAACATTAGCTGTTGCTGGTAAAGAAATGGGCAGCTATGGGCCTTCCCTACACCCTTCCTGCACATTCCAGCTGGTTTCCCTACTGTCTTTCCCTCTTTGTGCCCCCTTTTTCACCACTTTCCTATCTCCCCATTTTCTTTTCTTTCAAAGAAATTAGCGCGGGGGTTAGCGGGAGTAAGCACTTTTAAGCAGTAGTTAGCATGGGTGCGCGAGTGTGAGCTTGTGTGCACTTAGCTAAGCATCACGCAAACCCACGCAAACCTGCTTACAACTGCTTAAAAGTGCCTTAGTCACTCTGTATGACAGGGCCCTTGTATTGCTCAGCAGCAAAATAAAATACACTTGTTAGTCTCGAACCCCAGACCTTGGACTCACCAGTCTGCATGAAGTACCTCTACACCACAGCAGATATAGAATAACTTGATGCTGAAAGAAATATATCCTGCATTACAATGAGTGAATGTAAAGGGAGAATAGGAATGGCATAACACAAATCATGTTCTGTGGCCCATATCCAGCAAGTGTTGTGGAATTGCATGACATGACTGTGAAAAGAGAACCAGCCATGCTAGTAGGGAATAATGTTACAGTAGCACCTTACAAACCCCACACAGTATCAGAGCAGGATAAACACTGGCATATTTGAATAGGTCAGAGGCCAGACCTCCCAACTGTGACTGGTTTACAGGGATGTCACTGATTTGCAAACAAATGTTAGCTGTGCCCCTCAGACTCCCTGTGAAATGTAGTAACAGTAGGCAGAAAGGTGGGGAATCCCACTTAATGATAAATGTCAATAAGTGAGAGTAGACACTGCTTGCACATCAGAAAAGGTGTAGTAATACATATGCTCAGAATCCCCCAAAGTCGCAACTGCAAAATATCTGAAATATATCACAGGTGTATCCCACTGATATGTACCTTTCCCTGAGGCTGTTCAAATATATACCTGAGAGTATCTGAGGCCTGGAAGAGTCAGAAACACACAGGCATATCAGTCTGTCTGCTGTTACACACTCTGTGAATAGCTGTATAATGAATTCCACAAGCATGCCCTTATGTAGAAGTACAACACAGAAATATCAATGTATGTAGCCATGTACTGCTAGCAACCACCTGTGACAATGCCATTGTTCAGGTGCTGAAAAGACTGGTGTGGTGCACAGTCAATGAATACTAGGGTAACCTCTGTCTACCATCTAGATATGTCCACAGGTGGGAGCTACTCAGACAGTTTACTAGCCTTTATAGGCTTACAGGTAGACAGCAACTCTGCATGTTCAGCAAGATAAACATCACACGATAATAAATAATGCACTCTGCAGTTCTGCACTCCTACCCAAAGGTACTATATACCCGTGTAGTCAGGCACAACCAAAGGTGTAGGTAGGCATACACAGTAGTGAAATATGTCCAGTTGTCCTGAGCAGACTGTGCTAATGTCAACACAAACAAACCACAAACTGTTCAGAAGTGAGTAACGTACTAATGACAGTATAGCAGTTCACAAACAGTGCATGTGCCTGATATTCATAATTGGTAGTACAACATACTTAGTTGTCCTCACCCCTCTCTCAGGGGTGGAAGGTTTCAAATATCCCTCCTAATGTATTGCATATGCACAGCTGTTGCTGATAAAGAAATGGGCAGCTATGGACCTTCTCCACACCCATCCTGTACATCTGAGCTGGTTTCCCTACTGACTTCCCCTCTTTGTGCACCCTTTATCACCACATTCCTATCTCCCCATTTACTTTTCTGTCAAAGAAATGAGTGCAGGGGTTAGCGGGAGTGAGCACTTGTAAACAGTAGTAAGCAGGTTTGCACCAGTGTGCATGTGCTTTAGCTTAGCATTGCTAAGATATGATAAGCTAAGCCAAGCTTAGCTTAGTATTGCTAAAGTAAAATAAGCTAAGCTAAGCTTAGCTTAGCATCGCTAAGCATCGCACAAACCTGCACAAACCCACTTACAACTGCTTAAAAGTGCCTTAGTCACTCTGTATGACAGGGCCCTTGTACTGCTCAGCAGCAAAATAAAATACCCTTGTCAGTCTCAAACCCCACACCTTGGACTCACCAGTCTGCATGACGTACCACTAAGCCACAGCAGATATATAATAACTTGGTGCTGAAAGAAATATAACATGCATTACAATGAGTGAATGTAAAGGGAAAATAGGAAAGCCATAGGAATTCATTGCAATAACTACTGTTGTTTGCCAGTTAATTCTCTAATTCAAAAAGAAAATACATACCCCCATGTATCCAGTGTTAGCATTAGAAGGTGTGAGTAAACCTACACACTGAGAAGAGTGTACTGGAAGAAGCAACAGTCAGGTTTCAGTACAACATGCATTTCACTGGCTACAACCCAGCTTCAGAAATGAGACATATACCAACCTTCTGACTGAGACAGTGTCCACAGCAAACAAGCATGGTCCCCACCTTGCAAAACTGAAAGGGCTACACCTACCTAACCTATCATTTTATAGCAGTGTCCTGAAATCACAGTGAGAACTGCAATTACCACACAGCAGGCTGAATGCAATTACTAAATGGTGGGCACCAATTGGTGCAGAGGCCATCACATGCACATGTGCAGATACCTAGAAAAGCAGCCTGCATCTGCTGTCCACACATGCAATAATATCATTGCACCAACTGGGAGAGAGAGAGAGAGAGGGCAAGCAAGAGAGACAGACAGAGAGACAGACAGACAGACAGATACAAACAGCCAGTAGGAGACAGACACTGAAAAGAAAGACCAACACACAGAGGAAACCAAAACCAAAAAAAAAAAGAAATCAACACCGACAACAGACAGAGGTGAGGAATACAAAGTTAAGGTATGTAACAGATATGTATTTGCTGACATCCGAATGATGTGTCTGAAGGGTACTCTACATACTGTGAATCATCCATATGTGGCAGCAGTCTGTATCTATATGTACATGCACATTTGCATAGAGCAAGGGACATGCTGCAACTGTTAGTGAAGGCTGGACCTATGTATGTTGTTGAAGGCTGCTATGTGCACATATGTATGTAGGTTGTAGTGTATGGCATTGCAGACAGCAAGCAGTGCCAGTATATGTCATGTGGTGATTAAACGCTGTGGGACTGAGCTACAGGCAGTGAGGCCTGCTACAGCTATACGGCCTGAGGACAGCAGAATGTGCAATAGTATTACATAACCATATGTCTCACAACTGTTGCATAATTGACATCCCCACCATGAAAGGTGGGCAGTATATGTGCCTATATGTGCAGCTATATGTACAGCAATGGATGTTTAGATGTATGTGTATGTATATATATATATATATATATATATATATATATATATATATATATATATATATATATATATATGTGTGTGTGTGTGTGTGTGTGTATATACATATATATATGTGTGTGTGTGTGTGTGTGTGTGTGTGTGTGTGTGTATAGATATATATATATATATATATATATATATATATATATATATATATATATACATATATACATATATATAGATATATGGAATTATAGATATATAGATCTATATATAGATATCTACATATATACATATATAGACAGATATCGATATATTTAGATATATATAGATATATATATGGATATATATAGATATATATGGATATATATATATATGGATAAATATAGATATATATCGATATATATGGATATATATATATATGTATATCTATATATATATACATATATATATATATATAGATATATATGGATATATAGATATATATATAGATATATATATATATATATGTATGGATATGTATGGATACGTATAGATATGTATAGATATGGATAGATATGTATAGATATGTATAGATATGTATATATGTATGTATGTATATATATATATATATATATATATATATATATATATATATATATATATATATATATATAGGGAGAGAGACAGAGAGAGAGAGGGAGACACGGGGTCATATGTACTGCAACAGGTGCCTGTTGTCCATGGCATGGACTGAACACCAGTGTTGATACTGCAGTGCCATGCCCCATTCCAAAACACCTTACGCAGTAACCACCACATAGGTGGTAGCCTGCCTAACACTGAAGGTGTCAGAAGGGAACATGGGACACAAGTGGACAGTAGGCTCCCCTTTGATAATCACAGTGCCACACTAGTCTTGTAATCTGTCTATGTGGTATGTGTCATCACAAAAGGTGTGTCATCTAGGGAAATATTGGTCGGTGTTCCCCTCTACTCATCACAATGCCTCATGTGGTATGTACCTCACATGACCGCTACAGCAAGTGGAAAGGCCACAGACATACCTAACAAAGAGTAATACTGCCCTCAAACACATGCCCTATGCAGACTGACTCACAAAACCACAGCTAGAGTGCGTTGCATACCGCCCACCCAGAGGTTACCACTGCCGGACATACAGAGGTATGTCACACCCATAGCAGTCGGCCAACCACCATGACAACACCTCACAATCCCTCCGGGTTACATGACCTAGGGCCCTAATCCTTGTCACCTCACTAACCAGCACATGCTGGAGGTACAGGTTCCTATCCACAAATATGCCATACTCTGCACTAAACCACCCAGCATTAACAAGCAAGGCTCCTCATTAGCAGATGTCATACATACCCATGATGATTGTTTTGAAGATAGGTAATATGTCCTGGGAGTCACCTCTGTGTATCCGGTTGACAGGAGCAAGTGAAATCACATTACATGTGTGTCAAAGGGCAGGGTAGCATATGGCTAGGTTGCTCTGGGCCCTAGGGCCAATAGCTTATTACCTACCTATGACACAATGCACACACACATGTACTCAATGCAATACCTGCTATGTGTGGTGGAATGAGTGTGACAGTGACTGTGTGCAAGGTTTGTAAAGGTGTGATAGCTTAGTGTGAGATTGTGTCTGTCATAGTAGTTTGTGTCCTAGGTGTGAGGCCAGAGAAAAATGCGTCAGTTATTGGGATGCAGACATAGTAGGATGGCATATGTTGTGACATAGTTCCTTGTGCACGATTGTGGTGTCCCATTGTAGGCTGAAGCAATACATGTATGCTCAGTAAGTTGTACTGCTGGTGAATCCAGCTCACATATGAATTGCTGTACTACCTGAAGCTGTAGGCCTAAACAGCACAGTATGGTGTATGTTCACATTCCCTGGTAACACTGTCTGGTGTGTTTCCTGTACTCTGCACAGATTACATACCTCAGGCATAGGTATCTGTAAGTAGGGGCACACAGTACTATAAGGTACACAGGTAATGCTCATCTGTGTCGGCATACATTTGTGTGTTGTATGTATGTCTGATGTGTGTGTAATGATGCCTGTACCATGCCCACAATCACATGTGTGTTACAGGGTATGTATGTGTACCTAGCAACATGTATACTCTGTTACAGCAGTATGCCAGCTATATTAACAACTGTGCACATATGTTAGGTAGGGGTATGGCATCAAAGACTAGGGTGGTTTACTGGTAATACTGTAAATGTACATTGCATTCATTGCATTGGATGACATATTTCTTCATGCATCAGCTTGATATATACCCCCGGGGCGAGGTTGTGCATTGTATCCCAAACAGTGTGCCGACTACTGGTGTATACTGGTTTGTTATATGGAGTGTGGCAGGCACTGTCAACCAGTTGTTGGCTGAGCAGTGATATGTGGTATTGAACATGTGTATCCTCTGATAGACAGATAGATGCTATATATGGCAGTTAAGTGATATCTGTACTTCATAATGTTAAGTGTGCCACATGACTTGCTCACACATATCGTTTAATTGTCTTCCAGGGTTATGACTCATCAACGCAATCCGTCGTATACAGCTGTGGAGGAGCAGGAAATACAGAACAGCCTGGTGCAGCAATATAACCTGCTTTTTTCCAGGGCCAGCCAGTACCAGGATGAGCATACTGCACTGTGGCAAGATCTTGTTCACCGGGTAAATGACATAGGCATGCATAACCGGACATATGAGCAGGTACGCCATCACTGCAGTGATTTAATTAGATTTAATTAGACATGTCCAGTGGTGTGCGTCTGATATCCATAGGCAACAGCTTGCCACAGGTGGTGGGGTGGCCATACATCCCCCCCTCACCAGAGTGGAGGAGCTGCTCCTAAGCGTGGTGGCTCCTGGTCTACAGCAGCAACAGCATCACACATGTGTCATCATGGAGACCGGAGCCACCCAGCAGGATGACATGGAGCGTGCAGGTAATATGCCCTAGCTGTAGACTACCATTACCTGCAATGTTAGATTATGCATATGTGAGATGTGTACTGTGTGTTTAGCAGTTGTGCTGCCTATCATGTGCAATACTGATATTTGGAATAGTATCTGTACACCTGTGACTGTTGACTGTTGTTCCACTGTAGTTTAGCACACTCACAGTAGCAATGCCACAGTTGTGGCCACTGACAAACTGTGTCATATTCTTGTAGGTCCCTCTGGTGTGACAGCAGGGCAGATGATACATGCTGGTGAGTGTGTTAACATTTTAATATTGGTAATGAAATGTGCATGTCATAGGTGAGGTGTAGGCCATGTACACGTAACACACCTATGCATAATGCATGCTGTGCATGTTTGCTGTGAGACATCAATCATCTCAGTAAAGTCAGTAGCTGCCTCAATCACATGCAATGCACAGTGCAGCAGACATAGTTGTGGCAACACTGTACTGCACATTGGACATGCATAGTTGCTACAGCTGTACACAACAGAATATGTTCATCATACCCAGTACACAAAAACATGCTACAGTTGGCATTACCACACACCCGCTGTAAGGTCACACTTCAGTATCCCACATGTCATGCACACACACATGATGTACCTCAGGGGTAGAGGCCTATCATGGGGCTGTGCAACACTCTGCAACACATAACACAGTCATGTTAGGGAATGCTCCCTATTGGGCACCTCACACACCCATGTACAAGGTGGCTGTGTAATTGTGAACGTAGCCACGGCACTGCAGTTCAGGTACAGCATGCCAGGCGGTGGTCTTGCACACATTAGTAGCTGTGAGTGACCACAAGATGCATGTTGATGATGGCACAGGATACTACACCCCATCCAGTTACAGTGACCACAGTACTACTCATAGCAGTCATTGCTTTGCAACTCAATGTTGTGTGTGTGCAAACATATGCACCTATACACAATATGCATAGCATGTTGTGTGTGTGCTTACATATGCCAGTATAAACAATATGCACAGCAGTCGCCATCCAAACAAAGTGTCACATATATGTCCTGGAATGCTAGTGGGTGTATAGGTCACTTGACACACATCGGTTATGTGTGGTGTATAATGTTGCAGTCGTGTAGCATGCCATGCCATGTCTGGCACTGACATATCTGCAATATGTCCCACACTCACCATAACCACTGTACACTGTCCATGTCGAGCATTGGGATTCCTTCATGTCAACATGCACCACTCATCCCGTGTGTGTACATAACATGCATGTACTACACCCGTGCCCACTATTATCTGCTATGGACACAGACACTGTACTCAGACATGGATGTCTATGTGTCACACAGATAACACATGCAGCCATGGCATGTATACTTGTGAGTGATGGTGCACAGGGCATTGCAGAGCTGATAATACCTGCACAGCAATGTTGTGTCCATGTAGACATTGTGTTCCAGGGTGTAGCCAATCACTGAACAACTACATAGTTGCATCAAAGCCATGTATACTGCCATTAAATAGGGGCATCTACACTTGCACTGCATGGTCTTGTGCAACACATATTCTGCATGCTGACACATGTGTGGTGACTGTTTACCTTGTGATACTGACACCCACCTTCACCCACTATAGATTATGTGTTGGATTGCTGGTATGTGTGTATGTGCTGTAGTGAGGAGTGTATTAGTGTTCATGTGTGCATGTGTGCATGTGTGCATGTGTTCATGTGTGCATGTGTTCATGTGTTCATGTGTGCATGTGTGCATGTGTGCATGTGTGCATGTGTGCATGTGTTCATGTGTGCATGTGTGCATGAGTGCATGTGTGCATGTGAGCATGTGTGTATGTGTTCATGTGCAGACCGTAAAGTGTGTTTCCTGTCTTCCTCTCACAGGTGCTGAGTTAGGGGTGGCCGAAAGCAGCAGGGAACCTGAAGCCACTGCCACAAATAATGGTGATGATGAGACATGTATTTTGGCACAGGAAGGTTTGACAGGGTCTGTCGTTGGTCCGCCAATCGACAGTACACAGCGTTCAACCCCATCTATGCGCACACTCATACTGTCAATACATCCCTCACCACCAATGGCCATAGACAAGGGACAGCATACAGTTGGCATTGACCAGGAGAGTGTGGTACCCATGGCACTTGCATCCCCTCACAGCAGCCATAGCCATATTCCTGGAATGGTACCACATAGGCGGAGGTCCAGGGGTTCTCGGGGGAGCACCGCTGGTCGTATTGCCCCTGGCAGGCATGCTCTCACAGGTCTTACAATGTCCAGTATGTTCCGGGCTGTAATGTTGACTCAGGCATGTATGGGACGGTACACCAGGCAGGGACTTAGGGCGCAGAGGGCACATTACACCGCTATCAATGACAGCATCCATGACCTTGCCGGTGCCATCCGGACTTACACTGAGGTCATTGATAGATGCTGGGGGGAGACATTAGATGCCCTCCACAATATGTCTTCCATGAGCCAGGACCATGCAGGACAGTTGCGATGTCGACGTGCACGCATGCCAGCAACAGCTGGCAGTGGTCGCGGATGGCCCACAGTTCACAGCCGCTCCCATAGTGGCAGTACCTGTCCGTTGACCATCCCAGTAGACCACATGCACGTGGCTCTGGCCAGTCCCAGCAGGGACATGGGTCCAGTCGTCATACCTCTGCCTCTGATGACAGTACCCAGTCAGGGTTGGTACCCAATACTATCCGTAGCACCCCTGCCAGGCACAGGTACTGTGTCCATGGCCAGAGACAGTGATCTGTGCAGCCTAGCAGGTACAGTCTGTGGCTGTCCCACAAACTACCATATATGGCAGCCACATGGTGGAGCTGTGTGCATGCAGACACACGCACATTAACCAAACAACTAGGGATCACACATACACACACACATTACATCAACATTGGCCCATGCTGTACTGTTGTCCCTTACACACACACACACACACACACACACACACACACACACACACACACACACACACACACAGACATGTCGATTGGATGGGTCAATGTCAGGCTCTGGCAAACAACAAAACACCCTGTGCATATGATGATACCTGTGTCACCTCCTGTCATCTGTAACATTGACGGAGGAACAGGCTAACATGGTGATGATGCACAGGGTGACACTATAGCAGTGTAGCAATATTAGCAAGTTGTCAACAGGAAAGTGAATGACATCCTTGTAGGTATATCTGAGCAGACATTATGCATCAAAGCTCTGATTGTCAATGTAGCATTTTTTACACCACTGTTAGGTCTGAGTATGTATTGTCCACCCATGTGCCACTTGGCTGAAGTGTAATGTGTTGCCAGCATATGTTAGTGAGTGGACAGTATGTGTGTGATGTGTGCAGTACGGATTAGCAAGTGTACATCTGTGAACATGGTAGGTGCACACTGTCTGCATGTACGTGCATAGTGGACACATGGGACATGTGGCATACCCTGTTGCACACATTGTTAACATCTCATAGTATCTTTCAATGGCCAGTATGCATTCTACTACAGTTATGTACTAACATTGATAGACATGTGTGTATGACATGGGTTGACACTATGCTGTGGGTGATACCGTTAATATCTGTCAATGATTTGTGGTCTGGTAGTATACACAACCTCAACAGCATGACTATAAGCAGTCATTGGATGATGTCCTGACAAATGACACACAGTCATAGGGAACTCAGTAACAGTTGGATTCTTCCGGTGCTACACTATAACACTAACCAGTGGTAATGACCGCCACCCATTCCTGTGACCACACCTGTTTGGCATATAGCCCCCTTAGGTACATGCAAACACACTAGGGATGTGTCCATCCAAATCTGGAAATGCATGCATTGGCCTACAATGCATTCCCTGGATGGGATGCATATCCTACACAAGGGTATCATACAGACAGATACCTGTTGTCTAATACATGCTGTATAGCAGTAAGCGGACTATGGCATAGTCATCCACATGTACTATACATACTATCCCGTCAGTACCATATAGGTGGTAGCCCTCAACATGTATGTTGGGTACCAATGTGTACATACAGCCTCATGTTATGTCATGTGTCCCTTGGTATCCACATATCCATAGGTATTGTGGAGTCACAAGGTGTATCGCATAAGACATTAGAGGCCTGAATGCATATCCACAAGGCAGTTGTACACCTATAAAGACTGTCCATTATTGGCAGTCGTTGTTGTGTATGAACATGTCTGACATATACCCCAGGCATATACCCTCACTCACACTACTCTTAAGTAACTGTCATGGGTGTGTGTGGCACAGATGACCTTGGCCACAGATTACGACAGTGGACGGCCTTGTCACATACATACATATGTGACCTACGATCTGAGAAGCAGCTGCACAACCTGTCAATGGAAACAAATGTATTCATGTAGTATGCAGGCTTCACACCTATGTACTGATTGAGGGGACATGTACACATATATATTTGCCACGCAGATACCTGATGTGTGCAATGCACTTACTGTTGTAATCATAATATGTCATACCATAGTAAAAGCAAAACCCACACTGCATTAACCAACAGTGGCACACAGTCAGCGTTTGCAGGATTCAAACCCCTACATAACTATGTTATGATACTACAGAGAGATGCATTAACATGGCGTGTTATTTGCTTTACTGGGTGGTTTCCCTTCTCCGTCTGTATTTGTAGGATGGTGACATCATCAGTTTTTCCAAAGAGGAATGTACCTCTTTTAGTGTGTTTTCCCAGTCTCCAAAAAGGGCACTCCTTTCAAAGACAATTGCACACATACACCCCCCACACACAGTCAGTGTTTGCAAGATTCAAAGCCCTACCTAACTATGTTACAATACTAGAGAGAGATACATTAACACGGCGCGCTATTTGCTTTACTGTGTGGTTTCCCTTCTCTGTCTGTATTTGTAGGATGGTAACATCATCAGTCTTTACCCCGCATTGACCAACAGTGGCACACACACAGTCAGCAGGATTCAAACCCCTACCTAACTATGTTAGGATACTACAGAAAGATGCATTAATACGGCGCACTATTTGCTTTACTGGGTTGTTTCCCTTCTCCGTCTGTATTTGTAGGATGGTGACATCATCAATCTTTCCAAAGAGGAATGTACCTCTTTTAGTGTGCTTTCCCATTCTCCAAAAAGGGCACTCCTTTCAAAGACATTTGCACACATACACTCAGTGTTTGCAGGATTCAAAACCCTACCTAACAATGTTATGATACTTGAGAGAGACGCATTAACACGGTGCGCTATTTGCTTTACTGGCTGGTTTCCCTTCTCCTGCTGTATTTATAGGATGGTAACATCATCAGACTGGAAATGCTAATGTGTGTACACTTTGTTTTATGCCATTCCAGGAATGGTCCATGTGGGTCGTCGGGTGTCAACAGCTTGAACAGGAACTCATAATCCTTATCTTGTGTGATCTATCTGTGGACACATTGACATTACTTCATATGTCAATACATATTTATGCACAGCTTGTTGGTTTTTTGGGTACTACATGTGTCTGGGATGTTGATAAAGGGCTATTCAAAGTCTATGTGAGACATGTGTAGCTGTGTTCAGTGATGTATGTCCTGGGTGGCTGCCTTGTAAACAGTCTAGCATGTTTGGGAACCATGATCCGCACATGAACATAACAGAGTTAGTAGGGTTGTGTGTATGTCAGCTTCCAATAGCTCTGTTTATGACTTCAACCATGATGGACTCCATGGCCTTGCAGATCAGACATCATAGGCGTACTGGACTGTACTTCCCATGGTGTGTTGTGCATCAACACTTGTGTGGAGTGCCATATGTTGCTGTAACACATTCAGTGGTTCCACATCCTGTGTAGGGGGGGAGGCTCAACTGACTGTTCAGGTGCAGGATCTGTTTGTTCTGTAGTTTATGCATGACACATATTGGGAATCAATGTATTCCACTTGCTGCCATGCTTTTGGCATTGGGGGTAGCTGTTCATCCATTCTACATGTGATATCTCCTGATATGATGATATGGACTATCGTCAGTGGGAGGTGGGTCTGTATATATGGGCCTGTCTGTCAGTATGTCGGCATTGTCAGTCAGGTACATTGGCCCTGACTCAGGACATATATGGGTGTACATTGCTATATATATGACATAGCTGTCAAAGGTGTCATGATTCAGTCTGGACTCCTTCTCAGCTACTCTTTACAGAACACCAACGAACCTGAGCACTAATCCCTGTTATACTCTTTTACACACTTAACACCCTACTGATCCTTTGTGATCTGGCTACAGTGTATGTCATCATAATATCCCGGCATGTCCAGTGGTCAGTTTCATGTGTACTCTCCAGTCCAGCTGGTGAATATTGTGATGTTGACACAATGTCACATCTGCTTCATGTACACTGACAACCCTCTCCTCCTCCCGACAAACTCAGATATATGTATAAGATGCACCTATAGAGACATACAGGTTGCTGAACTCTCTCGACCCATGACTGGCACAATCTATCAGGTGGTGAAGGTAACCACACACACCACATATCAGTCTCACATATCCTCTGGTGACAGCACTCAAACCACATTATCACACATAGACATACTCGGATGCTGTGAATTAACTCTGCCTAGGCAGCAGAGACCTCCACAGCAGGCACACACACAACTGCTACCCCACTACAATACCAACATATCACATAGTTCACAATGTCAGTGTGCCACACAGTCACTGCCCTTCAGGCTAAACAACACACCTAATACACTTGTAATAGGTGACACTTATTGTCAGACACACTGACGTACCACTCACCAGCCCAAACATGGGAATAGTCACTTTGGGCTGTCTGTCGGGCGCCAGGATCTGCCACATAACACATGCAGTCAGGTCACTCCAAAGCAAGTACAGGACTGGCACCATCATTGTCCATGCTGGTGCGTAAAACCTCAGATGTTACTCCCTGGACCACATGACATGGTACATGGAGGAACACTCTGATCATGTAGCCCAGGCCAGTATGACCCTGACCTTGTCTAGCATTTTACACCCACCAATTATGATGTCACAGTACACAGACAAACATATCACGTTTAACAGTTGGCTAACAAATTGGTGTCATTCATAGGGGATACAGTGTCTGTCAGCCTGTGGTGACATGCTCGACATGCCACGTAGCTTCACTATGGACAGCTTGCACCTGTCACCCTTGGACCTTCAAATGCTGGCTAAGGCTCTTGCTACCACCATAGTGCAATTGTTGAGCAGGGCACAAAAGACAAACCCACCTCCATAGACATTACAGGTTAAATGACACTAAGGGTAATGCTGCTCTACTCCAGATGTGTTACCCTCATATTGCGGCCACTCAGGACTCTCCTCAGTATGGAGGATAGCGATATCTGTGCACTAATAGACACCTAGTTCAGGCTCACATATGCACACCAGCACTATCAGGTTATGTTTATACCATGCTTTCTGACCATAGGACTTGGAACGGACAACACAACTAGGGGGAGTATCCATATACATCACAGATACACACACCTCCGCGTTAGTAGCACTGCACAAAGCATCACAGAACATACATATACAACTACCATTGTGCAAAACTGCCTTTCAGTTTGTTGCCTGCTACAGACCACCCTCCCATACTCAGGAACCACACTCGGCATTCCTGGGAACAGTGGAGAATATGAAGGTCTCCACAAACACCATTATATTGGGTGACTTCAAATACACAAATATTGACTGGGGATACTACTCAAGCCCCAACACCCACGCCCTACAGTCGCTACAATTTGTAAATTCAGATGCTATGGCACAACCAGTCACCACAGCCACAAGGGGGAAATACATATTGGACCTGATCATCACCAACATGGGGACTCTATGTTCCACACCAGCGATATACCCTCATTGGTAAGGTCAGAACATACATATATCTCACTGGACATACATATACCCTCCACACACCCATCCTGGGTAATCTTGGTGAACTTCTCATGAGCCAGCGTCTCACTTCACCAAAGCAAGGTGGTATCCTTCAGAGACCCTGAGACAGTGGTAAATATGGCTCCGACTGCTGAATCCTTTACATACACATTCTATGGACACCTAGTGGACTGCATGGATTGTGCTATCCCAAATAACAACAGGACTCACTCCTCCAATGGCAGGGGACCCGTCTGGTAGACCCCAGCCATTAATAAGCTGTACAATGTCAGGAGGAAGCTACTACATGATAGAGCACAATCCCAGATGGGGAAAGCATCTGTGATCTGTACTAGCAGACAGCTATGATCACTCATGAACTCATCTAAGGGCTGCTTCTCACAGACAATTGCACCAGACACATAGGACTATCACAAGGCCTTCTTCAGTTATGTCAGGAACCTGGGTGAACACTCACTGATATGCTGTGAGTTACTGCATACTGACTAAATTTACCCTGAACCCACTGGCATTGCCAACATCCTGGCAAACAGGTTCAGTGCAGATGTCTCCCCCCCATCCCCCCTAGGGAGCAACTATCCATCTCAACAGAGTGTAACCTCCCTGACATCACACAGTAGCAGGTGAGTGTTGCCCTCCCCAAAGCATACATCACAGCATCAATGGGACCAGATGGTGTCCCGGCATGCATCTTACATGAGCTTCATGACAGACGTAACCCTCACATTACATCACTGTGCAATATCGGAGTTAATACAGGATATGTACTGACAGAATGGCGTACAGCGACAGTGGTCCCACTCCACAGAGTTGGTGCCACAATGGACCACAGACAATATTGCCCTATAAGCCTAACTAGCCTGTTCTGCAAAGCTATGGAGCGTATTGTCATGGGTCTCTTACACATAGATATCGGAACCTACAGACACTGTGTCCTACACATTTCAGCATTGTTGTGGGCAGATCTTGCCTCTTGAACATGTTTGTATTCTTTAGACGGTTAACAGGTCCATCGACATAGGGACAGTTGTCCACACAGCCTACCTGAACCTTGCAAACCCCTTCCACACAATAACCCACTGGGCCATTATGCATAGGCTCACCAGCGTCGATATGGACACATATCAAACATGATGGATTGCTACCTGGATCAGGGATAGCACCCGCATGGTCAGAATTGCAGGTGTCATGTCTGACTATACACCAGTTACATGTGGCATCCCACACGGCTCGGTCCTGGGACCTCTCTTGTTCAGTATATATTTGTCTGACGTACAGGCTACCACAGGGGGAATATGGCTAACCTTGTTCGCACTTGACTGCAAACTGGGTGCCATAATCAACTCTCCATCTGCCACATGCATACTCAAACAGGGTCTCACAGAGATGGATGACTGGTGCCTGAGTTATGGCCTACAGCTAAATGCCATTAGTTGCATAGTCATCCCCTTTGGGAATAGCAACATACCCACACATTACCACATAGGTAGTACTCCATTACATACAGTAGGAGTTGTTAGGTGATTGGGGACATGACTTGTTTGTACTGTCACCTTTGACATTCATGTTGCCAAAGTGGTTGGACAGACCTTCTATATAAGCCACCTTATCCCATATGGTTTCACATTTAGATCAAGTGAGGTTATTGTGCCCCTATACTCATCACAACCATGCTTGGTTACAATACCACATTTGGGGTGTACCTTACCCAACACCTGCAGCAACTGTACTGGCCACAGAAGTTCCTCACCAAGCAGATGTAGGGACTCACACGGATGACCTGCACAGTTCGGATGCAGTAACTCCAGCTATACTCAGTCACTTACCACCTACTCGGATATGATGTGTGCCTGTTGTTTACAGAAATACCCAACCCAGAAATACAGGACATGCTCCACCTCAGAATATCCAACTCCCTTGGAGCTACACACTCCAGGGAAATATACCTCAGCACAGATGTTAATAGGACATGCTGGAGGAACAGATTCTTATCCCAGGGCCTCCACCCACTCCAGATTGTGATCACAGTTTCACATAGGCAGAGCCACCCACTGACCACCTACAGGGGACATCTTGATGGCTGTATGGGTGATTGTATGTTTACCCCTGGGATATCTTCTGTGTCCCTGCTAGACAGAGGCACACTAGCCTAGATGTACATGGGCTAACTTGTGTGACCTACTATTCACTGGCACAGTGTAGTAATCTGACAGGGTTGCAAAAGCCAAACACACTCTGGCTAGGCTTGTACATGCCCTAGGGCAGATAGCCTAGTATCATCCTCTGAACCTATGCTTATGTTCGGGATGCACAATATTTATTGCTGATACTGTTTGCAGGTCTTTATCGTCTTTGCTTTCCCAGTTTCTATGAACAACTTAGGTATCTGCAGAACATATTTGATTATGACAGGGTTCCACTATATTATATATGTGTCTGTTGTCATGTAACTATGTGCACAGGGCGGATTGCTGGATAGTGAGAGGTTCCTGGGTTAACACATGCAACTGCCAGATATGTGTGG
This sequence comes from Protopterus annectens, assembly GCF_019279795.1. Lineage (NCBI taxonomy): Eukaryota > Metazoa > Chordata > Ceratodontiformes > Protopteridae > Protopterus > Protopterus annectens. The sequence continues at coordinate 21,150,532 of NC_056742.1, read as the reverse complement.
CCCACTGCTGTACTCAGACATGGCCTAAGTGTGTGAGTATGCCCAGTTCAGGCTTTCCATGTTTTGTTGCCTGACATTTGTCTAATTTATTCAAGTGTGTGAGCATGCCCAGTGTGACCTTTCAGTATGTTGTGATCTGAGGTCCACTACATTTGTGGATGTGTGTGAACATGACCAATATTAACATTTATACCGTGTGTGTGTGTGTGTGTGTGTTGGAAGTCAAGTTCTGTTCTTACTGCAGCTTTGTGTCATAACTCAGCAGGGATTATGCTGTGCCTCCAGGGTTTCCATGAGATACTTTGCATAGACTTATCAACATTCCTTCATACTGGCTGACCACCGCAATACTGTCATGGTTTAGTGGTTCAGTACTTTAACTATAGTGCACAGTATCCTGGGTTCGAGGCCCATCACTGCTTTATATTTTCATACTGAGCAGACCAGACTGCTTAAGGGCCAGTTAAGCAAATATGAGCATGTTGGCTTTAGTTCAGCTATGCCCTACTTAGACCAGGCTTGTCCAACATTGCTGAATATTCACCAACTTTGCTGGACGTTGCCCAATATTACTCAACATTGAGCACAGTTGCACTAGTTGGTGTGTGCAATTCTGTTTGCATATACTACATGGTGGTAAATGCTGTTTAGCACTGCTTTAAATTGCTTAACACATGGCAATCATGCCTCGGGTGGTGCTGCAGGGCTGCCTATGTTGGATGCACATACTACACTCCCTGTACATGTTGGAAAGCTGGTAGTGTCAACTTAGGCATCCCTTTTACTATATGTGCAAGTCAGAGAGAGGTATCATTTCCAGAGTTCCTACTAAGCCAGTGTATGTTCTATGCATTGCCTCTTTGCCAAGGCCAAAGCATACTGGGCATGCCTCCTTCTGCCTACTGGGGCAGGCTCAGGTTGTTCCTCCTCCAAGTCACGCTCTGTCTGTGTTGACCTTGGCAATAGTGGGGGGCTGTTTGGCCCAGGCCTATGCTGGTCCTGCTGCAGCTGTTTTCGCAGGATCATATTATGTAGCATAGCACATACCATGACAATTTGGGTACATGTAGTTGGTGAGTACTGCAAGGCTCCACCAGATGTGTCCAGGCACTGGAACCATGACTTGAGCAGCCCAAACACATGCTCGATTACATTTCGTGTTTGTGCGTGTGCCTCATTATGGTGTTCCTGTTCAGGTGTGTGTGCGTTTCTAATGGGTGTCATCAGCTACAGCTCCAGTGCATAGCCAGCATCCCCCACTAGGTGACCATATGGGATGTCCCCATTGGCAAACGTCTGGTACAGCTGCATCAGATGCCAGATATGGGAATCATGGTAGCTTCCAGGGCAGCCAGCACACACATTCAGTATTATGTCCTGGGCATCACACATGACCTGGCAGTTGATGGAGGGGAAGCCCTTGTGGTTGAAGTAGACCCTACCCCGCTCGACGGCTGGTGCTTTGATGCATATGTGCGTGCAGTCTATTGCACCCACTACGTCAGGGAAGAGATGCATATTGCTGGCCAATACCTCACAGGAATTGGGGAAATATACATGATCACTTCACCCTCGGGACCAAACCACGCCAACCGTGGGTAAATCCCACGTTACCCACACCCAGGCGTGGGTTATTGCTATATTAAGTCACCATGGTTGTTTTCAATAATACAATTAAAGCAGAGTCTTTAACACGGACCACCATTTTCTTCTTCTTGACAAATTTCAGTACTTAACTCTAAGTGAAATCCTCAGCACATGATTTACCTGATACTTTGCTAAAAGAAAATTCAGGATTATACTGGGAAATGGAAGGTCCATATCTTCCAATTTGGTATTTGAATCTTCAAAGGCATTAGTATTTGGTCCATTACTGTTTTATTATAAAAACTCAAAACAAATGTTTTAAGTATTCCATAACTTTAATATAACAGTTAAACATTCAACATTAGAAAACCTTTCATCAGACTAATATTAAAAATTATGCACCACTATTCTAATACTAAACTGAAGAAAACATAGAATGACCTAATATGTAAATTTCTATAAACAATTAAGACCAAATAATGGTCTAAAAGTCTTGATTTTCAAAATTACTAATCTAAAAGTATCCCTCTTATTAATTAATGGTTTAAGAAGTAATGTCCACTTAAACCTAGTCATACACAGGCAATGAACACAGCCTACTAGCCCTACTCACAAAATCCCAGCTTATTTTTAGATCGCAGTCCTTTTTATTCTTTGCGGGTAACTATAATGATAGAATCGTGAAACTCTCCATGTATGAAGTGTCGAGAGCATGTTTATTCTGGGTAATCTTCTTTTCCTTGTACTTGTTAATGTATTTCCTATACTTTGATCTCAAAATTACAAAACAGTATAGCTTGTAAATAGAAAATATATGTGAATGTCATTATATCAATAACATTAATGCTATTATTATCCACAACTTAAAAAATACTCCTTACATCTATATAAGTTAATAAAAACATTCTCCTTAGATAAATGATAAAAAAAATACATTTCCTTGTTAGCAATGCTCACAGAGCTTGCACTTTTTCAGAAACCAGAGTAATGCAGTAAATCTTTGATGAAACTCATGACAATTGTTTTATGTTTGGTCACACACCTGAAGGTAGATGATATGGTGAATTTCCTTAACTTAAACTGCTTTATAAGTGAATGAGAGATGTCAACATTCAATGTTTTGCAAGCCAGCACTCCATGCATCACTCTATGTGTGAGTGTGTAAATATATATATATATATATATATATATATATATATGTTTGTGTGTGTATGTGTGTGTGTGTGTGTGTGTGTGTGTGTGTGTGTGTGTGTGTATACACACACACACAAACACACACACGTATATATGGGTTGCACAGCATAGATCAAATTTCACTTATATAGTAGATCCATGCTTATAATATATATATATATATATATATATATATATATATATATATATATATATATATATATATATATATGCATATCTTATAAATGTATTGTAAGTATATATTTTTATTTTGTCATATGTTTTGGCCCATGTATAGTTGAATAGGGTATAAGGTCAGAAATAAATGCATCTACAGATTTCTATGACATAACTTTGACCAGAAATGGGACCTTTCTCCTCACACTGCCTTTACTGCATTCATGCTATCCTGGTAACTGCTAACAGCTACATTCTCTTATACATTTACTGTTCAGTTTTCCTTCTGCTGAAGTCTAACATTAGATACTGAATAAAAATGCACTGCAAACCTTATTTTATGAAGATTTTAGACTCACAGACTCGGTGTGAGAAACTTATAAATCACTTATCTTTCCCTGTCAGGAATGTAGATGAACACATTTTCTGAGAGCATGACAAATATTCATAATATGCAACCTCAGAGGTATCATTTTTATTGTGCAGCATTGTGTCAGAACAAATGTAACTCCCACTAAACATCATATCCAAGAAAGGATACATTAGATTGCATAGCAATGATATACTAGTACTTGGGGTTATTAGATCTAACAGTCTGCACTGAGATTTCATTATCAATGAATGTAAATCCCTCAGTTTCTGTAAAATGCTACCTTTCATGGCCACTTTGTTCCTGATCCTGCATACAACAGTTAAATCGGTCTTCATTTGAAAGCTATTATTAATGAGATCAAAGCTGTTTCATTTCCTGAACCAGCATCGAATTAAAAAGGTAACAACAAGCAGAGCGAGCTATCATCTTCTGCAATCCAGCAGAATTTAATCAAGTTCTCTGCTCATTACAAAGTGTTTTCTGTTTAATCAAGTTAGCATGATGAAAATAAGTCAATTGTTAACAGAAATGTAAACTGTAACTCTCCACACAGACAGTTCCTGTATTTGACTTACATTTGCTCAGCAAAGCGGTTACGTGTATAAGTTCCAAGAAGAAAAGCTATTTAGAGTACAATACAGTCTAGTCTACTTTTCATGTGCAAAACTGTAGTTCCAAACCAACTTCACTATTTGGTGAACAATAACAATAATATTCATTATTATATTTTTGTAGATTTCCTGTTTTTTACAGTTTTGCAAATAAATATAGTACTTTTGCTCATGTTGCCAGGGAAAAAAAAACGAAAAATTTATCAACAAAACAATGTTTTTTGCTATTGTAGTATTGATCAGCAGACACCAACCCAGATTTAAAACAGATTTGGGAACTTATGAAGATCATGACAGAAGAAAACCTGTGGTCTGTCAAGTTTGCTCAACTCTTGCACTAGCCTCTCACACAGTGACCCTTATCCCATCATTCCCTTGCTCTCTTCTTTTAATGAGGTGTAGCTAGGGCAGGGCAAAAGTGGTGGCTGCCCCGAGCACAAGTTTTTAGTGGTTGACACTGTTCTTGCACTGCTGGCTGAAGTGCTTCATGTGTGGTGTTCTAACTTTAGCATGCCTCTTGTTAAATTTGTAGCAAGACTTTCTCTTTTTTTCTTTAACACAAAGAAAGGTCTTTTTTTCCTCAACTTAGAAGTTATTGTTGCCCATTTCAGCGAACTGTATGCCCCTAGCTCTAGGTAAGGTAGCTATTGCTCTTCTATTATGTGTAACACTTCATCTGGCTTAACATGAAACATCTCTTTTTGAGATGCTATATATATCCTTTCTCTCCACTCTGTCCATCTTCTTTGACTTAACATCTCTCAGCTAACCCAAAGCAATATGAGGTGTCTATATCTGCCTTTCTCTTCTAATGTGACATTCAGGGAGGAAGCACTCATTATAAACACCAACTCATTTCCCCATCTTATCTAGTAGATCCTGTGTCTCCTTCCTGAATGTGTATATGGTGGTATGAATACTGCCCTGTCTTCATTAGTGTCCATTTATAACACAGATTCTCCATACCCTTCACAATTTTAGTAACTCTGGGTTGCAAACTTTCCTCAACCCTAAATTTTTTTTCATCATATTGCCCACCAAAAATGAATGCAATACTAAGGATGTAGTCTTACTAGGATCCTGCACAGAAAAGGATGTTGTAATGATGTAGATATATTGAATCTCACCATCTACACTACTTATCTCCATGTCTTACTGCCCTCTAATTATGCTGTTTCAAACTGTATTTTTGTTGTACTTTATACTGTACTCAGCTTATGGGTATACCTGTATTGCAGTGTCTGAATCATCATCACCAACCCCCTTTTTTCCCATGTTTCTACATGAGGGTGGGGTGCTACATAAACTGTCACCATCTCTCTCGATTCAGTCCCATTCCTCTACCTCTGCTGACCATCATGTCTCTGACCATTGTAGTCCTTTTCTCTCACACAAACCATCCATCTTTTGGCCGGATGCCCTTGTTTCCTCTTGCTTTATTCCTGTCTCCCCCAAATTTTCTTCAATAAGTCATCTTCTGCTTTCCTGTATATGTTTCCTTAGCACCATAATCTGCTCAATCTGTCTCTGCAATTAGTGCTACTTTGTCTTCTGCTCTGTTATCATGATTTTTTATCTGGCCCACAGTGTACATCCTACCACCCATCTCAGACACTTCATCTCCATCACTTGCTGTTTCCTCAACTGGTCTTCCTTCTCTGCCCAGATTTCTTAGCTATATAAAAGTCCTGGTTGCACCACTGATTGCATACTTTATCTTTTAGCTTTTTGGCATTCTTCTGCCACACACTACCACTGACACTCTGTCACTTTATCCTAGATTTAATCTCCTCATACAGACTTCCCTTCTATTCAACCACCCCCTCACAGATAGTTGCAGCTGTTAACCTGTTCTAATATTTTTCCTTCTGTCTCAGTTTGCAGTTTCTTGTAATTTCTCCATCCGGCTGTCATGACCCCTGTCTTGTCTGTATTCACTTTCATCCTAAGTCCCTTCAGTTTTGCATTCCAGTCCCCTATTCGCTGATGTTCCAGTTCAGAGTTTGCCTGTAATGCCACATTGTCTGCATATAACAGCTTCACTGATCTATCTCCTCTAAACTGATTACTAATGTGGTACATCAACAGCATAAACAGCAGTGGGCTCAGAGCTAAACCCTGATGCACGTACACTCCCAATGGGAACCCATCTGTGAGTCCAAACCCTGTTTGCACATATGTCATTGGGTCCTTGTACATAGCCTCTGCTAATTCTTTCAGTGTTTCTCTTTCTTTGCACCATCACTAGACTACCCAAATTAGCTATATTTTGACATTATTATATGCTTTCTCAAATTTTAAGAATGCCCAATTGGACTCTTCCCTCAATTCCAGCTTCTTCTCCACTATCTGTCTCAATGCAAACATTTGGTCAGCTGCATTGTATCCTGATCTGAATCCAAACTGCTCATCTGCCATTGACTTTTCTACTACTCTGCGTATTTGTCTATCAGTTTTGATCTTAGAGCCTTCACTGACCACTACTTGTAGCTAATTGTATGCACCCATGGTTTATGGTGCGGCCAACAGTTCCATGGGAGATGACTTTGCAATCTTTGATTCATCCTAGTGCCTTTCTCTTACTAGGAGGAAGCCAAGATGTGTTGCATGTTGGCCACTCTTGTATGCGATCCTGTGACTGTCTCTTTAGGTGAACCATGTGTTGGCTGCCAACAAGCAGTTGACCAGAATTAAATCTAGAATGTCCTCTCCTTCTTTATTCCTGTTGCGCTACACATGTTGGCCCAGGTAATCCTCATAGCCTGCTCCCTCTGCCCAAATATGAGCATTCAGGGCCCCATTATCAGTGCCAATTCATGTTTTCCTACTTCATCTATTATGTTCTGCACCTACTTCCTGAACATGCTCTTTTCCTCACCATCACAGCCTTCTGTGGGGCATTGGCTGAGATTATGAATACTGCATTATCTTTACACTGCACTGGAGTCTGAATGTCATGAATCTGTTACTAATTTTAATGATATCCCTCACCAACTTCAGAATACTCTTTTTCATCACATTTCCCACACCATTTCTAGTGTGCCTTCCCCAAAATAGCAGACTCTGGACTTTCTTGCACTGCCCTAACACCTAGTCTTCCAGATTCAAAGTATGTCTGACCTCCTCCCTACCATCATGTTGTCCATTTCCAAGTTGTGTCCTGTTAGTGAACTATATTCAGTGTAGTGATCTTTAGTTCACACAGAGGCCAATAGGGGACCCCTCCCAACATTGGCATGAGTCTCTGGTATAGATTTGAGTAATAAAACCAATGATCATGTGATATAATTTAACCAATTACAATCTTTTAAAATTCCTTGTAACTAAAATGCACCTTTTATATTGGTAAGACAATTCAGAGCTTAGCTTGAGTGAATTTATGAGCATGTTTATGCAATAAGAGTCTAGGATTTGACTAATGCCCTGGCTAAGTATACTTTAACTTGCAGTAATTTTACAAAATTTATTTTTTTAGTAATTGAAAAAACAGATGTTTATTTACAAGGAGTTTATGTTAGCTTGCTAGAAGAACAAAAATAATTATACTGGCAGTTGAATTTAGAGATATTTTTTCCTCCTGGACCTAATAATTCTGTCTCATTAAGAAGTGTTTTAGCTAAAAGTGATTTTAAAAGTTTGTAATTGGTTAAATTACATCACATGACCATTGGTTATGTAGTTTATAAGTGGTGATCATTTTGTTGTATTTTTATTCAGATGAAGATTGTAGATTAAAAAATGAAAACACTCAAAATTCATGGTGTTTTGGTGTTCTTTGGCTATGTTATTTTTACAATTGTAGTGTTTGGTAGTTGGACTATTTCTTTTTCTTAAGCTTGGAAAAGGTTTGAGTAGACTATGTCCTTAACCCACTTAATACTTGCATATTCCCATGCCTATTTTCAATTATAGTAATTAATCAACATGACCAATTCACCTAGAGCCACTTTTTACATCTGTGAGTAACTAGCCCTGACATGGCATGCAGTACATGATTTGTATTCTTCTGTCTAGAGGATGCTGCACACCACAGTTCATTCCTAAAGTGGTTGGTCTACACAATTCTTCACCCTATAGGTCTCACTTAGAGTTTATACTGCTGCACATGACTCAAATCATCTTTTTAGGTGTACTCTGTTGGCATACACCTCCTTTACAAATAGGGAGGTTAGGTTTGAACCCAGTACCTTCCATCCTTGAGGAAGAAAATCTAGTATGTTTTTGGTAGTTGGAAGGAACCCCACCAAGATATGTTGAAAACATGCAAATTCTACACAGATAGATGTCAAATGTCAATAACAAACCTTGTACTTTGCATCTGTGATGCAAAGACCTTAGCCATTATGCCAGCTGTATCCTACTAAGTTGCCCTCAGTTTACCAAGGCCAGTCATGTCTCTCTCTCTCTGTCTCTCTCTCTCTCTCTCTCTCTCTCTCCCCTACTAAAATTATTATGTATCAGCCCCATCTCTCCTTTCTCTATTCTTCCAAATTCATAACTTTTTGTATCTGACTTTCCCCACCATCTATCCTTCTCTCCTTATCCCCCTTTCCTCCTGATCACTCCTATTTATATTTGTTCAAAACTCCTAAATCAATCCTTTTCTCTTTTCTTGCAATAAATCTAAATATCATAATCTTTTCTCATCCCACAAACCTAACACTTTCCTTAACACATGCCATTGTAGTTTACTTATTATATCCTTAATTCTGTCCAGTGTGGTCTTCTCAGCCTTCGATAACCTGATTTAGGTGAGCCCCCATTGCCCTTTCTTTCTTTCTTGCTAAAATTATTCCTTTTACTCTTTTATCAGTGTCTTTCTTTATTTTCCATCTGATCCTCTTATTCACTAAATCCATTAGTCTTTGTTTCACAGTTACCACAGATGCATATTTCTTAAGGTCAAAAATACCCCTGTCCCCACCACAGCCATCCTCACACTCATTCTTCCCTTCCCAATTCTAGTTCTCCTCCCTCTCCCAAAAAATATATTGCAAACATTTTGTATTTCACCAAACCATACTATTGATGGCTTTATTTAAACATGCCTTAAAAAAAAAATAAATGCCCAGTGGTAATATTAGCACCCTTACTTCCTCAGCTCGTGCATTCATCATGTTCACCCTTCCTGTCCGCTTGTCCAGAAGTGCTACTATTAAAATATTCACATATCATCATACCCTTACATATACACCTAGCTACACAGAACATATCCCTGAACAATACAGAAGAAATGTCAACATTTAATCCATTAACTGCAAAGAAAGGGTTGTTTTAAGCAATGAGCAGACAGCAACCAGTAATGTGACAACTCATATTTTTACATATCTTTTTTTCAATTTAATACAAATACAGTTAAATAAATTGTATCCTTAGGACCATTTAGGTATACTTATTTCATTGTACTAATGAAATAACCTACAGCCTACCACTAAAATGAACTGGAATTAGAACCCGGAACTGAACCGTCACGCTATTCATTATGAGGATTTCTTCCTTTCCTCTTCTTTGAATACATCACAACAGGATATAGCTTGTCAGTCCACATCCTGTTAGTGTATCAAGTAAGCACCTGAGATCAGTTGCTCTCAATGCCCGTGCTTACTTGGTAACATCTACTTATATGACTATAGATACAAGAGGGAGAGGAGCAGTCTAATCTTCAGGGATGGTTTCTTTTGCACATGTTTACAAATAAAACTATTAGCAAGACTGGCTGTGCTAGAAGTAAAATGATATACCACTCACAAAAGTTGTATGTTCATCTTTTGCTTTAAATCTTTATTTATTGCACTGATCAGGCATTTAGTGTTATAAGAGTACTGACATTTTAAGGGAGCAATTTTGTATTCTCCTGTTAAAGTTGCAAACATTTAACTGCAAAAGTTAGGGTGGGTGATGAGGAGGAAGACTTGTGAAAACAAAGACACAATACCTGATCATCGTTAAATGACCAGCAACTGACTGCCTGTAGTGCCATACATGTGTACGACAGCAAGAAAGCAAAACATGTGACTATAGCCATAACTGTTTTCACTTTCATTGCAGAGTAATATATGACAGGAAGATGTGAATGGAAGGTTGCAAGAAAGACTCTCTTTACAAAGAACAGCCAAACATATGGTATGAGTTATATTCTGCCAAGGCTATAACAGTCAGGCATCTTTCAAAGCTCTAGGGCAACTTCTACACACTAAAAAACATTAGGTAGCTTGAGCTGAGCTACCTAAAATCACAGGATTGAGTGCCAAGCCCTCCAGAGCTTTCATGCCAACTGAGAGTGGGAGGTTGAGCCCTTAGAGGGCATAGCTCTCAAACACACACACACACACACAAACACACGTGCACACACACACACACACACACACACACACACACATATATATATATATATATATATATATATATATATATATATATATATATATATATCAGTTCATAGGTCCATAGGTTAGTACTGGACTATATGCCCTTGTGGGCCATTTTAAGCCTAGCCAATTACCTGCATTAGAGAATCATACCCTGCATCTTGTCTCAGTAAAGTAAATACCTTAACCATTATGCCAATCTCCCCCCTAAACTATATATATATATATATATATATATATATATATATATATATATATATAGATCTAGGATGCTTGCTCGAGTGAGCAAACGTCCGAATCCATAATAACCAAACACACTTTAACAAAAGCGCTTTTATCCAAAAAGCACTTTCATTAAAGCATGTTACAAAAAAAAAATAAATAAAACACTACATTTACATTTTAGCAGGGGGGCTTCGCCCTACTGTGCCCCCCACACACCCCCTATTTCAATATTCTCCCTCAGAGACCGCACTACAGTGAGGAAAAGGTAGTACAGCCTTGGCAACAGGCATACTTATGCGAAAGTGCTTCTTCGGTGAAAAGCACTTTCGCATAAGTATGCCCGGCCATTTGGGTTTCGGTTGTTTGCTCACTCAAGCAAAAGTCATAGATCCACATATATATATATATATATATAAATATATATATATATATATATATATATATATATATATATATATATATATATATATATATATATATATATATATATATATATATATATATATATATATATATACACACATACACACACACACACACATATATATATATATATATATATATATATATATATATATATATATATATATATATATATATATATATATATATATATATATATATATATATATATATATATATATATATATATATATATAAGCACACCATAGCAAAATCAAAAAATCAAAACACACATAGCAGGATGGAGGGACGGAGCAGCTATTGAACATTCAAACATCTACTGGTATGGCAAGTTCACTTACTCAGCTGCATTATGTTTATCATGTTGATCACTGCTGCAGTGGCTTTAGCTATATGGGTAAATTACTCTAGCTTACTACATTCAGGAAGTGGAAGGGGAAGGGTCCAGGAGCACCTAGAGGATGGTCCTAGCAAAGCCTGATCTAGACCTAGAGAAGGAATCAAGCTTGTTGTGCTTTGTAAAAGTATGTGCAGAGGACCAAGTCACTGATTTTAGAATATGTCTAGAATCTGACCCTTTCCAAAAAGCCACAGATGAAGCCAAAGCCCTGATAGAGAAGGCCTTGACCCTGCCTGGAATAGTTTTGTTGTGTTGAAAATAATAAAAGGTAATAGCCTGAGACAGCTATTTGGAAACAGTCCGTTTTGGCACAAGTAATCCCTTCTTACATTCACAAGAAATGAACTGATCCACAGATCTGAAAGATTTTGTTCTGTCAGGATAATACCGGAGTTATCTGTGCGCATCCAGGGTATGGAGTATGCTTTCTCCCATTTTTTAGGTTCAGGAAAGAAAACTGGAAGATGGATGATTTGACTTACAGTAAACTTGGATACCACTTTAGAAATACAAGAAGGATTACTTCTCAAACAAACTCTGTGTCTGTAGAAAATAAGATAGGGATGACTCGCCATAAGAATGAGTGCAACTCAGAAACTCTTCTTGCAAAGGTCAGAGCAATCAGTGAAACAGTTCACTCCAGTGGAGCTCAGGAAGTTTGCACTGTAACTTCCAGTGGGCTGATCCCAAGTCTTTTGACTAAATCAAATTATGTCTTCACATTTCAAACAAATGTTCATATCTCTGGAACCATATGAGTTATGAAAGAAGTGTAAATGGTAAACTCTTCAGCACAAACTATTTTTATAGTAGTAGTATTCTTTAGGTTCTACATCTTAAGACTGAATTTTATAAGTCACAGTAAACACAGAAACTATGAAGTTTGTAATATGTTATAAACAACTTATAATATCTCAGCAACAACTCAAGTTACATACATACTGTCAGCAGCATTTTATTAATCTGTCTGAGAGCTTTTGTATGAGGCTAAGGAGTTCTGCCTGTGTTACTTGGTTGTTAAGATATTTAGTAAAATGTGAAAATGATATCTATATAAAGTAATATAAAAGCAACAGTTAATATCTCTTTACCTGCACTAGTCAGATGTCAAATATTAATGCAGTTGAGCTGGCCATTGTGTAAGCTTTAAAATGAAATATTTTAAAACCTTGTACACAGCATGGTTTTGGAATTATTGATGCAAATATGGACATGCAATATTTGACACCTAGAGGCATCAGTAGAAGTTAACTCCAGGTGCACCTGGAGGAGTCACTCGGATGTAATGAAGAACCTCAAGTCAACCAGATGAGCTGGTTGAAATGCATTAAGTGTTAGCTTCTCTAACACAAAATTAAAATCACAAGGTGGGGCCACTAATTTTCTTGGAGGCCTAGAAAGTAACACTCCTTTCAAAACATTCTAGCATAAGACTGTTTTGAAAGAGGAAGATCCATGGGCAGACATGCCGAAATGTCTGATAAATGAATCTTGATGGAGGAAGTCTGACTGGAAAACCCTGAAAATAGATTTAGGTATAGATTTATTTTTTTCCCCATGCAATAAAAACTCTTTGAACTGAGGTGTCTAACAGGTACCCCAGGAACACAATCCTGTATGAAGGAATTAAGAAAAAGACTTTTGAATGTTCTCTTGGATTCCTAGGAAATGTAAGAGGTCTCTCATACAAGTGAGACATTTCTGACACAGAAAATTACTGTTAAAGTTGTCTAAATATGAACTCAAACTTTCAGGAAGGGAAAAGAGAATGTCGAAGGGGGTATAACAAGGTTCCTTAAATAGTCATTCTAACTTGTTGGTCTGCCCTTGATTTGTGAGGGGGCCCCTGTATTCTTTGTGGAACTCCCTTGCCATCTCTTCTTAAATACCTGTCGTCCAGCATTTGCTTCTTTCCAAAATCGGATGAGGGGTTAGAGAGTCCCTTAGAAAGTTGAAAATGGAGAGCTGAAAAATCTTAGAGATTACCTGAACAAGCATATCCCTCTCATCACACTATTTGATAACATCTGCAACTGATGGACCAAAAACTAACTTTCTGTCCAGAGCATACCTCTCAACTGTCCAAATTTTTGAATGCTCAGATTTTTGCCTCATATTTTTGATCTATTTCTCATAATATTTGTGGTTTTCTGGCAAATAGCTGAGGACTGAAATCACTAAATAATGACAGACATTTTAGTTTCAGATTTTATACCTTTCAAAAATGCATACTAATACATGATATTCTATCAACTTTCTAAGTTTATAAGAATAGCAGTTAAATAACTTCTTATTCTTGGGCCTATGTCCCCCCATTATTTTTGGCTTTGTCAAGGACCAGAATTCTTGCACTAAGATGTTGAGGGGTATGATCCAGAGGAGAATTTAAGACCTAATTTTTCACATCATCTGTGAGGTTCTGAGAACGCAACCAGGCATACCTCGAAACAGTAGCAGTGGCCATAGCCTAGAGTGTCAACAGAATCATACGCACACTTTAAACAATAAATTCTGACCTGTAAAATAGAAGAAATCACACCATTTAAAGCATATTTTTTTTTTCCTCACAAGAAGAAACAGACAGAACATACCTCACACTTTTTACAATTCGTCAGAATAAACTTTAACATGTGAGCCTGACAATTCAAAATTTGGAAAATCAAAGCACAAACTTTTTTCCCATACTTATCAATTATTTTCCCATCCTTATCAGAAAGTGTAGGACTGAAATTAAGAAATGTTTAGCAGCAACAGGATTAACTAAAGTTAAAGCTGCTAGGTCAGGTTTGGGATGAGCGCATAAAATCTTAAAAGACTGAGGAATAATCTATCTGCCTTTTTAGGGTTAGCAGGCTGACTGTCAGGAAAATTGTAAGCAGTGACACACACATATCATCCAAAGCTGAAAGCACTGGAGGAATGATTGTATGTTCTGGAAATTCCATCTCTAATAGCTCATAGTATTTTGTGAGGAACTGAGAAACCTCAGTGTTCTCCCACTGAAAACACTGGTACATTCTTGAATTAGTCTCAGAAAAAGGGAAACCCCCAAAGTTAGAGCCAGGTACTGTGCTCTCCTACTCTGAAAACTGAGGAGAAAACTTGGCTTCTGTCCCTTGATTCTTTTATCAGAAACAACGTTATAAAAAGGGACAATAGTTTGAATTAAACCCTGAGCCAAATCTAGTAAACAACTGCCTAGGGAAATTTGATGCAGAGTAGCTACTTGTTTAGTTTTCTGTTTCTTTTTAGAGGAAAAATGGGGCTAGCAGTTTGTTAATGGCAGCAGTAGCTTCCCCAGGAATGGGCACAACATTCTGACTAAACAGGGAAGCTTTCCCAGTTCCCTCTCCCAGACACAAGAGTGTCTCTCTCCCTCGCTCTCTTGCCCACTGAAGCTACCCCAACAGCTACAGAGGACATAGCATTCTGTAGGCACTACACCACAGGGATTCAGGGTAAAAGATGAGTGGTCTGAGGAACCAGCATTGGCCATAGCAGAAATACCCACCCACTTCTGAAACAAACTGCCTTATCTGGTGGCAGCCACCATTTTCTTAACTTTTTGTGGCTGGAAGAAGGCCCATCCATGGGATGGTAGTTTGTTTCATGGTCAAACCTAAAATGGTGTTTCTTTTCCAGGGAAGCCAAGCAACATAAGCCTATAAAGATGTAAAATTGTTAAAAGTCACTTTTTAAAACAAAAAATAATAAAAGGAATTTTAATACACTTTAATTAAAACTAACTTTTCTAATCAGGAAAGTACGTTTAAGCAATAAATGTTTTTATGTGGAAGGCTTTTCTCCAAAGGGAACTTACTTCTTATCAGAAAAAGTTTAAACAATAAGTGTTTTTATGTGGAAAGTATTTCCCCAAAGGGAATTTATCTGCCCAACAAAGGAAAAAGACAAGCCAGGCTTGGCACTGAAACATGCAATTTTAGACAGCTCAGTTCAAACTGCCTAATGATTTGACCATGTGGAGAGTGCCATGAAGCTTTATAAGTTGGCTAGCTGCTATATTCCTGGCATGATATAACTCATATGGCTAAGGCTACTGCTGCAGTGATCAATATGATGAACCTCTTTGCATGCTGCTACTTGCATTATTGGCTGTCTCCACACCAGCAGTGAATCTGGTGTTCGTCTCTTACAACTCAGAATCCTGATCTGACATTTCAGGATTCATAGACAGCTGCATAAAATGCAAGACTGTGCACTACAGCACTGCATAACAGGTAAGGCAGAAACTATTTATAATAACCCCATTGTTCATAGTGATGCAGAACTGAGTGGTGATGGTTTTCAACACTGCATATAAAATGCAGTAGTCTGTGAGTGCAGTCTATGCAAACAGGTCCATGCATGCCCCAGAGTAATCATCTTTTCACACTCATAGCTAGCACAGTAATTCAGAGATGGCTGTACCAAAAAAGATCACTGCAAAGCAGTAGAGAAAGTGTGTAAGAGTTCAAAGGTATTGTCAACAAACATCATTTGCTGCTAATTGCAGAATCACAGTAGTATGAAGTGGAACCAATCAGGGCACAGTGGTCTGCGCTGCTTCACTTTGCCTTTCGCAGATTATTGTTATGGAGGAGTAGAGTTATACGAGTGTGTGTATGTGTGTGTGTGTGTGTGTGTGTGTGTGTGTGTGTGTGTGTGTGTGTGTGTGTGTGTGTGTGTGTGTGTGTAGATGCCTTAATTATTATCAATGAATTGGGTGGCAGGATGGCTATTCACCATCCATTAACCTGCACAGGTATGTGATTCTTAGACATTAAAATTACATTCACAGTAAAAACACAAACCACAGACCCAAACCAGCACTCGAATCCAGCAGAAATTAAAATGTATATCACACAAAAAACACAGAAGGATCCAAGGTCAGCAAGGAATTCTAGTATAACTTTCCTTTAATGTAATACAATCAGGCACATAAGTGCTTTCGTAGCAGAGCTACTTCATTAGATGTATACTAAAACACAAACTAAACCCATTATATACTTGATTCAACACATCACATGACCAACTGTAATTAATATTAAAAGGTGTACTACTATTAAAAATCTTACATATAAAAAACGTTGGCTACTTTCAGCCATTTGTTGCACAGCAGCAAATATTCATGAATGACATAAAGAGTGACATGAACAACAAAATACATCCAAAAGTGCTAATAAATAAAAACAAATAAACGTATATTAAATAGAAATATATAAGTACTTATGAATATATATATATATATATATATATATATACATATATATATATATATATATATATATATATATATATATATATATATACATATATATATATATATATATATATATATATATATATATATATATATATATATACTACTGAAAAATTATATATAACAAATATAAACTGTGGCAACAACTTCATAATTAATTTCTTGCTCAAAGGCCTTGCTTTGAGCCTCAGTTTAATAGGTACTCTATCATTCAGGCCATGCCCAAAGTCTCCCCTTAACCTAATTATCCATTTGGATTCTGTTTGTTCTGTCAGATTAATAATATCACCTTTCCTAATATCTTCAAATGCACGTGCTATCACCATAAATCTAAAGAAGTGAGAATTATCATTTATTAATATATGTTTAGACAGGGAACTCATACTACTACCTTTGTTCACATGGTAATAATGTTCTTTGATTCTCTCCCTAAGAGTCCTATCAGTTTTACCCACATAGAATTTAAAACAGATTGGACAATAAGCTAAATATACTACATGGGCAGTTTCACATGTGGCAAAGACATCAAACCTATAAGTTTTACCTTGATCAGGGTGAATATATTCTCCACTAATATCTATATACTGACAACATATTTACAATGCCCACTTGGTATCGTACAATGTTTAGTTAGCTCATTCCTAATTTTCTTAGGAACACAGAGACATTGTTTCAAAGATTTCATATTTCTATAAACAAGCCTGGGTCTTTCATCTATAATATTCCTAATCATATCAGTAGTCAAAACTTTTATATTTTATTAGTAGTTAGTAGTTTTATTAGTAGTTTTTAATTGACAAGTGATAAAATTTTATTAAAGCTTATACTGAAGAGTTAGGAATGTATATGCTATGTATAGATATGTAGTGAATCTCAACAAAGTCATTTCCTTTTTAAAAGTTTTTGGAGGGAAATCAAGGTGTCAATTAAGCAATTATTGAATATTTGGCAATGTATAAAATGGTTGAGTAGAAACAGTAATTGTATTCTGAAGAAGTTCGTAAGGACGAAACCTAGGTCAATAAAGAAGATATTATTGCAGAATTCGTGTGGCGTTTATCGTTTTGTTGGTTGGAAAACAAGTATCTTTTTTCTCAGATTTGCATTTGTTTCATCTCCTTATTGGCATCGACTACACCTTGCTTCAATTCCAACAAGTTACAGTTAAGTTTTTGGTTATTAGTTATATGGCGAGCGAGAGTGGTTCGGTGGATGTCGGGAGTATGTTACAGCAGATAAGTGAAACTTTACAAGAACATTCGGTTCTTATACAGAAATTACTTACAAAAGAAGCAGAGAACTTAATGCAAACAGGGGAAAGTCTGGGTTTCCCGCTTACACAACCAACGCCACCTAGTACAACAATGCAAGATAACTTTGATAATAATAGCAAAGAAAAAACTGTTATAGATGTGACTAGCTGGAAAACTAATGCCTACAGTTTTCAGAGTGGACATATCAAACAAACTTCAACAGTAACAGTTATACATGAATCAAAACCAATGTAAGATATGTTGCGGACATTTGAGGAAAAATTATTTAAATTAAAACGGACACAATTAGAAAACAGTTATTTGCTACGGAACATAGAATTGGGTATTATTCCCAAAGGTTTACGGCTTTGGAGGTATCCAAGCGGCTGTGAACAAAATGTCAATATGTTAAAAGACTTACATGCTTTATATGATAATTGTGGCATCCGGTTGATGGAAATCATGGTGAAGCATAATGATATCAAAATTGAAGAATTACTAATCCAACTTGAAGAGTTAAATTTGAATATTTCTAAAGATCTCCTCTTTGAGCATGCTTATGACCAATACACGCACATTATACCAGATGTCACATCCTGTTGTGATACCATTTTCCAGAAGAAAAATCATAAAATTCAACGGGACATTCACAGATATGCACAACAGCAAGCATATCCCAAATCGGGTGGTTCCACAAATCAACACCATGGTAACCAACATCAGCAAGTCTCGGTAACTATTGATGACGTCAACCCACCATACGAGGGGGATGATGACAACATCGGCAATGAGGGTGTAGAGAGTATAGAAGAAGGCGTCAGGCGTTCGGACAGATTGAAGAATCAAAATGATGTTACAATCCCACAAGAATTTCATAAAACAGGCGCCAGACCGAAACAGACTTTTTTGGGACTTACAGCAGGCAAGAAACGGAGAATGTAACGACAAGGTTTGCTGGCGAGGCGGAAGCAAACATTGAGTCGGTTAATGCACAGGGACTCATTGATTATTTACCAATGTATGAACTGGACTTTCATGACAACGTACTGGGTAAGTCCCAACCAGATTTTCAGAACAATTTTTTCGAAGACGAGTGTGAAAACATTCATAATTTTTTGACGACTTCTTCTAATGTATTAATTCCTGTAGTCCATGCAACACATGACAATATTGGTATTTATGAAATGCATAATAATGATAATTTCATGACAGAAATGTATCATGGGAATGAGTATAACATGAATGATGATGTATTACTCGATCTAAGTATATACCAATACAATGAAGACAGGGTTGGTAATGGTATGAATAATGTGAATACAATAAGTGTAGACAAGTCCATATGTGAATATGCAACGGACTATAATAATGTAGTTAATTTTCATATAGATTGCAATCCAGACCATTATACTTATGGAGATAATAATAGTATACAATCAAATATTATAAATGTAGAAGAATCATCGAATATAGATATTGTATTAGATTGTAGTGAAAATTTTTTTCTAAGTAATCCACATATAATAATGAATACAAAGCAAGACTTTAAAGTATATAATTATTCTTCACAGAGCATTACAGTAGAACATGCTGACTTATTTTCCAAAGGGTTTAACTATGTCCCATGTAAAAAAGGTAATATGGTAGAATCTATATTAGATTTGAAATTGTTTTCACGGAAACTTAATTTAAAAGCATATTTTAATAACAAAATTGAATGTCAAAGTGTACAAGACAGGATGTTTACAAAACCTAGTTTGTTCAATCCTCCCATGAATGAGGAAATTTTGTATTTTGAAAGGAGAAGTGAATATGATGTAAGGAAATTTTATAAGAAATATAAGCAAAATAAACATTTCAATATTACCAAACTAGAAGGGAATTTACTTAAAGAAATTAAAAATGATCCAAAATTAAGAATTATGAGGCCTGATAAAGGCAATGGCATAGTCATACTGGACTATAATGATTATAGTTCATATATGACTAACATGTTATTAAGTAACACATATGTAGAAATAAGTAAGAACCAAGTACATATAGCCTATAAAAGAATAGAAGGTATGTTAGATGACATGTTATATCAGGGGAGTATCACTGAAAAAGAACATGAATTTTTAAAAATGAACATCCAGTCATCAGTGGTATTTTGAATACCAAAATACACAAAGGCCTTGATAACTTGGAATTTCGACCCATTGTAGATGGAAATAGAAGTGTAACATGCAACATAAGTCAATATTTGGATCATTTTTTCAAGGAAAGTATGAAATGTTATACTTATATAACTAAGGACTCATGGGATTTTTTGAGTAGACTTAACAAAGTAGTTATGAAAAATGAATATACCTTTTTGACAATAGACGTTGTTAATTTATTTACCACCATACCTCATGATATAGGCCTTTTATGGCTAGAAGAACAATTGTTCGAAACACATCTTTATGAACAAGATCAAATTAATGTTCTTATAAACTTGATGGAAATAGTACTCAATAATAATTATATATATTTTGAAGGAAGTTATTACCAACAAGTAAATGGCGTGGCCATGGGGGCACCATGTGCCCCCATGTACGCAAATTTAATAATGAGTTATTGGGAACAACACTATCTATTTGGAACTGATTTTGGTAAACATCTTGTAATGTATACCAGATATTTGGATGACATATTTATTATATGGGATCAAGATAAATATATGTTGGAAAAATTTTTGGAATATATTAATACTACAGTAAAATTTTTAAGATTTACATATAATGTCCAGGAGGATAAAATCAACTATTTGGATGTGGATATTATATATAATAAAGATGTGAATATTTTGCAAACACAAATACATAGAAAATCCACCTTTTCTAATGCACATCTGCATTTTGATAGCTGGCACCCTGACCATCAGAAAAAAAGCCATTGTGAAAGGGCAGATGGTCAGGGCGGCCAGAATGGTAAGTGAAGAGATGGAATTTATAAAAGAATTAAAATACATCATGCAATTATTCATGAATAGAGGATATCCAGAACAATTTTGTGTCAAAATATTTAATGAAGTGAAAAATAAGAGACAAAATGGGACATATACGGCAATATTAAAAACAGGTTTATTACACACAATAACATTGGGCAATGAAAGTACAATGGAAAAAGATAACTATAATAACATTCCATTGTATATTATCAAATTTGATGATTGTTTCAAAGAAATACAAAATATTATAAGGAGAAATTGGGAGTTTTTTGTTAATGATAAAATAGGGAGACATATTTTCAATGGCCCGATAAAATTTGTGTATAAAAAGAGTCCCTCTCTCAAAAATATACTGGAAAATAAAATAACCATGGAAAAATATCAAAATGGAAGAGAAGGGAATTTCAAATGTGGAACATGCAGTATATGTAGTTATATATATCATGCAGGTAGAGAAATAGTGATCAATGGGTGTAACATCAAAATAAAAGGACATTATAATTGTATAACTAAAAATGTAGTATATATAGCTTTATGTCAGCAATGTAAAGCCTTTTATGTTGGTAAAACAAAAAGGAAATTTAAAGAGCGGATTAAAGAACATTTATTAGATATACAGCATAATAAAAATAGTAATGCTCTTGCAAGACATATTATAGAATACAAAGATCATAAATTCAAATTTATGGTCATTAATCAAATTCAACAGGATCCACAAGGTAAAATAACGATGTATCATTTGGATATGGAGGAATTAAAATGGCAAATTTATTTAAATTCATGTATTCATCCGGGAATTAATGAATATATGACTATTATGCCACTATTAAAATTAAATAGAATATATAATAAATAAAATGTGGCATTTATTGTTATCATTATTATTACCATTCTTATGTATAAAGACAAATTTTATATAGTATATTAATATATAAGTGACATATACTTTATATGTTGGTTCTATATTATGTGGATTGCACACTATATTACCATCAAATATAATTTATTTGCACTCATACAGCAAAGGAAGTCAAATCAATTGTTTTGTAGATTTAATTGTTTTGTATTGATGGCAACGTTGTCTTCATGGTATTCAAATATATTCAATGTTTATTTATGATACAAAAATAATAACTGAAGTGTATGCATATTAATATTTTATAAGATAAATGTTATAAGTTGGATTAGTGAGATAGGCAAGTGTATATAATAGATACAATAGATATATATTACAATAAATACATTAAATGTTACATATTTATATGGTACATAACACAAAAAGTTTCATATATGTATATATAATGGTTAGCATTTTTAAAATAAATTCTTTATTTATGTATAAGTAAATAATTGTATATTTTATTAGTAGTTTTTAAGTGACAAGTGATAAAATTTTATTAAAGCTTATACTGAAGAGTTAGGAATGTATATGCTATGTATAGATATGTAGTGAATCTCAACAAAGTCATTTCCTTTTTAAAAGTTTTTGGAGGGAAATCAAGGTGTCAATTAAGCAATTATTGAATATTTGGCAATGTATAAAATGGTTGAGTAGAAACAGTAATTGTATTCTGAAGAAGTTCGTAAGGACGAAACCTAGGTCAATAAAGAAGATATTATTGCAGAATTCGTGTGGCGTTTATCGTTTTGTTGGTTGGAAAACAAGTATCTTTTTTCTCAGATTTGCATTTGTTTCATCTCCTTATTGGCATCGACTATACCTTGCTTCAATTCCAACATCTTTCATCTATAATATTCCTAATCATATCAGTAGTCAAAACTTTCCAGTGTTTCTCTATGATGTCTTAATAGCATTTAACATCACTGGAATAATATAGACCTACCTTCAGTTTGTTATCTCGGGTATTTTCAGATGTATCAGTATTTCTGATATGCTTCCTACATATTAACTAAATACGGTTTAGCTCTACTAGTCCTTAAGTCTGTAACTGCTTTGACACTTTCGCAAATATCATTCTTGGCATAACCTCTAGCAACAAATGCTGTTTCTAATTGTTGGGTTTGTTGTATAAATTCTGTATCTTGAACACTAAGTCTTGATGCCCTAAACATTTGGCTATTAACTACGCTCTTGAACACATGGGCAGGATGCACTCTATTTCTATGTAAAAAATGATTACAATGGCAGGGTTTCTTATATAATTTTGTAGTCACATTACCTTCCAAGTCTAATACAACACTTACATCCAAAAAAATCTATTGAACTTTCAGAGATTATGGAAGAAAACCTTAAATAAGAAGTGGTATTATTAATATAATTTTATAGGTTTGGTTTATAGGTTTGATGTCTTTGCCACATGTGAAACTGCCCATGTAGTATATTTAGCTTATTGTCCAATCTGTTTTAAATTCTATGTGGGTAAAACTGATAGGACTCTTAGGGAGAGAATCAAAGAACATTATTACCATGTGAACAAAGGTAGTAGTATGAGTGTCCTGTCTAAACATATATTAAGAACTGATAATTCTCACTTCTTTAGATTTATGGTGATAGCACGTGTATTTGAAGATATTAGGAAAGGTGATATTATTAATTTGACAGAACAAACAGAATCTAAATGGATAATTAGGTTAAGGGGAGACTTTGGGCATGGCCTGAATGATAGAGTACCTATTAAACCGAGGCTCAAAGCAAGACCTGTGAGCAAGAAATGAATTATGCACTTATTGACAGTTTATATTTGTTATATATAATTTTTCAGTAGTATATATATATATATATATATATATGGATCTATCTTACTACGTCGACAAGTCAAAACGCCGACAACAAAATCACCGACACCACATAACCGACATTTCACAAACACGAAACCTCACATGCCCGACACACCATAATCCCGACAAGCAACAAACAAAACAAATCCCCGGTCCAAAAAGCACACACACAACACAAGCACACCAAAATCCTTACAAACCAACACTAAACCTCACATACACAACTACCTACAACCTTAACCCAAACCCTAACCCTAAGGTCCGCCACTATCGCACACTCACCTAACCCGCGCCCTAACCCTAACTCACTTAACCCCTAACCCACAAACTATCACAGTCGCACACTTACCTAGCCGCCCTAACCCTAACTCACTTAACCCGCCTAACCCACAAACTATCACAGTCGCACACTTACCTAGCCCGCCCTAACCCTAACTCACTTAACCCGCTAACCCACAAACTATCACAGTCGACACTTACCTAGCCAGCCCCTAACCCTAACTCACTTAACCCGCTAACCCACAAACTATCACAGTCGCACACTTACCTTACTCGCACCCTAACGTCCGTCACTACCGCATACATACACAGCCTTTTCCCATGTCGATGTTCTCAGCGTCGGGGTTTTGATCCGTCGGTCTTCTCCGTTTTCGATCTTCTGGCGTCGGTGTTCTCGCTGTCGGCGTTCTGACTTGTCGACGTAGTAAGATAGATCCATATATATATATATATATATATATATATTTTTTTATATATATATATATATATATATATATATATATATTCATAAGTACTTATATATTTCTATTTAATATACGTTTATTTGTTTTTATTTATTAGCACTTTTGGATGTATTTTGTTGTTCATGTCACTCTTTGTGTCATTCATGAATATTTGCTGCTGTGCAACAAATGGCTGAAAGTAGCCAACGTTTTTTATATGAAAGATTTTTAATAGTAGTATACCTTTTAATATTAATTATAGATAGTTATGTGATGTGCTGAATCAAGTATATAATGGGTTTAGTTTGTGTTTTAGTATACATCTAATGAAGTAGCTCTGCTACGAAAGCACTTATGTACCTGGTTGTTTTACATTAAAGGAAAGTTATACTGGAATTCCTTGCTGACCTTGGATCCTTCTGTGTTTTTTGTGTGATTAAAATTACATTATAATGTCCAACAAAGCACCTTGGCATATCTGCGCAGAGTGAGTTGCTCTGCTGGGCATAATTTTTATGAATCCCTGCCACCAATTCCCATTTATAATCTTAAGTGACATTTCAAAAGATGTTGTGGAAGAGTGAACAACTTTACCTCCTTTTACTTCTGTTTCCATTTTATTGAAATCTTAATGTGGCTTACCTTTAGGCAAACAAATTTTAAACAGCCACTGAGACAACATGGGTTAATTTTCATGTTCTTTATTCTGGTAACCTTGTTTCACCATAACTGTGATGATATTATCTAGGATATTTTAGCTATTTATTTTGCCCAAGGAAAGAGAGACCCCTGGATTCTGCAAGCCCTGCATGGTGTGCAGGACTAGTGCAGGCGCTATAGCAGACAATATGTCTGCCGTGCGATCCAGGCATAACCTGCAGGGAAGTGCACGAGTGCTCCTGCACTAGTCCTGCATGGACTCAGCCCCTGTATGCAAATTACCCCATTTGCAGGAGGAATCCATGCAAATTAGGTGAATTTGCGATCCGGGAAGCTGAAAACCATCCATGCAGGACTAGTGTAATCTGCAGAAATGTACACCAACAGTAACGGAGTACATTTCTGCAAATTACAAAACGAAGCCATGACAGCTCCAAATAAAGGGTGGATATCATGTAGAAAGCATGCCAATAGCCATCTATAAGTCCATTG
This sequence comes from Protopterus annectens, assembly GCF_019279795.1. Taxonomy (NCBI): domain Eukaryota; kingdom Metazoa; phylum Chordata; order Ceratodontiformes; family Protopteridae; genus Protopterus; species Protopterus annectens. The sequence goes on along the minus strand of NC_056742.1, from coordinate 21,125,098 downwards.
GCATGGAAAACATTTGCAAAATTTAAAAAATCAACTTTTATTTTTTTTAGCCAATCTCGCCTGTTTAAGCATAGGGCAGTGGCTCGCAAAAGGGATCATGCGGAAAATAAGAAAACTATGATAAAATAAGCATTCTAACCAAAATCACTATTTTGCCATTATAATCAGTTGCAGTCAGAAGACAACATGGCCAGTGAATAGTGGTTGCTAAGGGGGGAGGCTCAGTGTGAGATATCTAACTATGCATAAGCAGACAATCCTATGCAAATGAGGGGAATGATACTGAATCCCAGATGTCCCCTGCATGCTAGTCAGCACCCAACACTGTAAGAGCAGGAATAGCTTGGTGCAAGCCTAGGAGATAGCTGACATAATGGGGGGGGGGGTGTCAGGCATACTGTAAGCGGATTGGAGCCCTGTGGCTCGGATCTGCTCATAGCTTAGCAGAGCTAAGCAAGAGGGTGTGTCTGAGGCTGCCTACCACTCTTTACATTGCCTAAGTGGGTGTGCATGCCGCCCACTATGTTTTAAAGGAGAAAAAAAAAGTAAACCAGGAAATAGCAGCTGTGTACACATTTGAGCACTGTGTTTGTGCGGCGCGCCCCCAGGCTTAAACAGGAAGGCAATGGGAAGGGAAAACAGCAGTAGGAAGGTAATCTAGGAGAACTAGCATAGCTGGCAGGTGAAATGTATCAGAATCAGCCAAATACACAGGCAGCAGACCAGCCCAGCCGAGTACACTACTATAAACTATGTAAACACCTTTCCCTCTAGTTTTCCCATACTCTACACCACCAGTGTATACAAGAGGGGAAATTTTAACAAACAAAACAATAAAATGATAGGGGCTACAATAGCTATCATGCAACAACATGTGGAAGAGGCTGAGGGTGGTGAGAATGTGAATGCTGTCGACCAACCGACAGTGAGGAGACGGAGAAGAGTGTACAGACCCGGGGTATCCTACCAGGAGCTACATGAGCTGGAGATAGTGGAGCGCTATAGGGTGGACAGGGACCTCTTACAGCAAATTGTTGAGCTGTGCCGGCCATGCCTGACACAAAACTAACAGACGGGAACCCATTCCAGTAGATACCAAGGTATGTGTAGGCCTAAGAATACAAGCTACAGGTACCTTCCAAAGGCCAGCTGGGGATATGATGGGGATCTCACAGGCATCAGCATCCAGGGTACTCCACCAGTTCCTGAATGCCATGTCAGCACATGCCGGTGAGCATGTATATTTCTCCAACACCCGTGAGACGTTGGCCAGCAATATGCAACTGTTCCACCAAATAGCAGAATACCCTGAAGTAGTGGGTGCTATAGACTGCATGCACATATGCATCAAAGCACCACCTGATGAGCGGGGTAGGGTCTACATCAACCGCAAGTGCTTCCCCCCCATCAACTGCCAGGTCATGTGCAATGCCCAGGGCATAATAATGAATGTGTGTGCTGGCTGCCCTGGAAGCTATCATGATTCCCACATCTGGCATCTGGCGCAGCTGTACCAGAGATTTGCCAATGGGGACATCCCTTACGGTCACCTAGTGGGGGATGCTGGTTATGCACTGGAGCCGTGGCTGATGACACCCATCAGAAATGCACACACACCCAAACAAGAACTCCATAATGAAGCACACGCACAGACCAGAATTATAATAGAGCATGTGTTTGGGATGCTCAAGTCACGGTTCTGGTGCCTGGACACATCCGGTGGAGCCTTGCAGTACTCACATGTGCCCAAACTGTCATTGTATGTGCCATGCTACACAATATGATCCTGTGGAAACAGCTGCAGCAGGAACAGCATGGGTCAGGGCCATGCAGCCCCCCACCATTGCCAAGGCCTGCACAGGCACAGAGTGACTCAGAGGAAGAACAACCTGAGCCTGCCCCAGTAGGCAGAAGGAGGCATGCCCAGTATGCCCTGGCCTTGGCAAAGAGGCAAGGCATAGCCCATACACTGACACAGAAGGGGCCCAGGGAATGACACCTCTGTGTGACTCGCACATACAGTAAAAGGGATGACAAACATGACACTATCTGTGCTCAGCCATGTGTAGGGAGTGTACTATGTGCATCTGACATAGGCAGCCCTGCAGCACCACCCTCAGTACTGACACACCCACAAGGTAAGTCACTCAACCTACCAATTGTTGAATGGAGTAGTACGTGTTGTTACCTGTATCTATGGTGTGGATGTAAGCATGCAAAGGAATTGGGTGGCTGAATGGTATGCCAGCAGATAGTAGACACATATAGTGGTAGCATGAGATCTGTAACAAATACTGGTGTCACCATAGTAGCCAGTACTACACAAGGCAACAAAACCCACTGCAAGAAATGTGCTGGGCCACATGTGTGTCCATATGACTCACACACACCAGCCAGGAAGGTTTACATACCCAACAACAGTCTCAGCCAGCAGGACAGGTGTAGACAAACACAAACAAATGCTATGGCCTCTAAATGATGCCTATGAGTAACCCCCCAGGCCTACACAGACAGACTACATTGGGTCAGGCAGTGGGATGTTAGTTCTGAAGGGTAGGAAGTCAGAAACTAATATGTAGGTCAATCAAATCTAAGACCTGTAGTAGACTGATATGCCTCTAGTCAGCATGATAGGTTAGAATACAGAATGAAATGGAGTACCTGACATACCAGTACAGTCATAGCAGATGTGTACAAGTGTCAGGTGCGCCCCCCCATCCTATGTGGAAATGTAGAAACAGTCAGGTGTGCCCCCCACAATCTTGTGTAGCAATCTAGAAACAGTCAGGTGCGCCCCCCCAATCCTATGTAGAAATGTAGTAACAGTCAGGTGTGCCCCCCCTCCTATGTGGACATGTAGAAACAGTCAGTTATGCCCACCTCCCCAATCCTGTGTAGAAATGTATAAACCGTCAGGTGTGCTCCCCCAACCCTACTTAAAAATGTAGTAACAGTCAGGTGTGCCCCCAAACCTATTTAGGAATGTAGCAACGGTCTGGTGTGCCCACCCCCAGTCTGATGTACACACGTCGTAACAGTCAGGTGTGCCCCCCCACAACCCTATATAGAAATGTAGTAACATGTATGTCTAGGTATACTACCAGTGGAGCACAGATGCCCAGAGGTGGCCAAGGTAGCAGAATAGATTGTAGCATTTGCACAATATGCAGGTATGTGTGTATTAGGTTAGTGTGTGTTTCATATTGTGTGAGAGTGGTCAGTATTTATGCATGTTGAGGTAATACCTGGTGGCCACTGCCCACTACTGCTGATGACAGGACTAAGTCCTTACAACTGCCGTGCCAAAGACAATTCCTACCAGTATAACACATGCTAGCAGTAAGCCATTGTAAATGCATGGTTGTAATATGTGTCACCATCTGAAAGATTGACATGGCATGGCTGTTGGGCTAGATATACAAGCAGTACACAGTGGAAAGTACCCCAGACATACAGTATGGGGTACAGCAGTACACAGTGGAAACTACCCCAGACATACAGTATACATTGTGTAATTGTGAAATGGACACACCTTTGGAAATGTACATTCAGGTATGTATCACATTATCTGGTCCTGTAGTATGGGATACCAGTGTTGTCTGCCCAAACACTTGCAGATCACAAAAGAGGTAGGACTGATGTATTGGGAAACAGCTGATGTACCTGCACATGCCAGCATAACTGGAATGTCCCATGCATATCTGTGTCAGAAGCAAGTAGTGTCCATAGCACACATGCAACCAGCTCACCCAGACACCACCCACAGGTACCTCTCTGGTCGTATCCCTGCTGTGGGGAATGGGTACAATATGACTCCCATACCACCCAACTGTACCAAACTACTCAGTTTTTATTGAGTTTTGGGGTTCAAATAATGGGGTGCCATGATTCCCGAATGGCACCCCTTCATTTCTGAGTTTTTTCTTTGTTATTTTATTTTTCGCGCTTTGTGAGCTGACGTCATCACATGCGCGATGACGTCAGCTCTGTCTGGGCTACCAGCCTGTCAGAATTGAGCTCAAGGAGCACGCATTTCCAGCTAGTTCAAATGCTTTGTGAGCAGGAATGGCTTAGCTGGTCAATGCGAGCGGACCAACCAGCAGACTTAACACATAGAAAGGATTTTGGATTTTATTCATAAAGGGTGAGGAAACCTTTATAGTATTTCAAATGGAAGGGTGAGGAAACCTTTATTGTATTTCATGTCACCATCTTTTTAGTTGCCTTTATGAGATACTGCACACAAGCAATACTCTTCTCAGGTGACTGTACTGACACCACAGAAAATGTATTTTTGAGTGATCTGAGCTACAGACATTTCTAGCTCCACTTTCGGTGTGACTGGCACTATAGAAGTTGTTTATTGAAGATGGCAGAGTTGTGGATTTTAATTAGGTAAATTTGATTTTATTGTCTCGATATTTTCTGATGTGTCTATCTTCATTGCTCCTTAATTGTGTGTAGATCCGAGAGGGGTGCAGTACAGTTTTTGAATTTGCGATGTTCATCATTGAAAGGTTTAGCATAGAGTAACTAGCAATGTATGTATACCTCTCGGCTATTTGGAATTTTGCAGAATGTCTGGAATTTTGTCCTATGTTCCTCATGAAATTTAGGTCCTCTAAGATTGATGCAGCAAGTCAGTGAGAATTAGATTCACAAGACAGTGACGGGCATTTGGGTTTCAGACCTTATATCTTTCACAAAGTGTATGGTAACACAGGGCTTTTTATTCCGGCAGCATTCTGTGTTTGTGAGAGTGTTATTTTAAGTTTGTTTTTGCTTTTAGGGCTTTATTCTTTCATTATTTTTGCATTTGTCATAAGTAACTGTGCGCAGATTTGAGGAGGGTGCAGGGTGCAATATAGTACTTGAATTTGTGGTGGTCATCACCTAGAAGTTTATTATAACCTTGCAATGCATGTATATCACTTGACTGTCTGGAGTTTCACACAGAATGTCTGGATTTCTGTCTTGTGATTCAGGTTTGTTCCTCATGAACTTTGTAGTCTTCTAGATCTATGTGGCAGGTTTTTGGATTTTATTTCATCAAAACGTAATGAAACCTTTATTGTATTTCAAACGGACTTGAGGAGAGAAAACTGCCCCCATTTTAATACACCTGGTGGCTAGAGGTATTCTGGCTCAAGCCTTGTACCTTGGGTACAAGGTAAAAAGAGCCTAAAGTCCCTAGCCACCACCACTTGTAAATTTCTGCCTCATATTTTTGATTTGTTTCTCATAATATTTGTGGTTTTTCAGGATTTTCTTCATTAAATAATGATGGGCATTTGAATTTAAGACTTCATATTCTTCAGAAAATAAATGGTAACAAAACCTTTTATTCTAACAATTTACTAAGTTCATAAGATCAGTATTTGAGATCTGTCCCTGTTTTGAGGATGTATTCCCCCATTATTGGCATTGTCCAGGTTTTTTGTGCTAAGAAGTTAAGAGCTATGGTGAGAAGTGAGAGCCGAATTCACTAAATGATAGCCATTTAAGTTTCAGTCTTCCTATCATTCAGGAGGCTGATGATGTGGCATAGTAGTATGTTGCTCTAACTGTAGTGCATAGCACTCTGGGTTCAAGACTTGCCAGTGAAATGCATGGTGGTAACACATTTTATTCTAGCAACTTTCCAAAATTATACAAGCAATGTTTAAAATGTGTCCCTGGTTTTTGGTCTTTTGCCCCCCCCCCCAAAAAAAAAACTGAAATTGAAAATAAGTGCGAGAAGCTGTGCAAGATGCCTATGGCTTACACTACTGTCATTCTATTTATAGTGTGGGTGTGGAAGTACTTTTATGATGGAAATGTTCTGAATTGGGCAGTTTTATCATTATTGGTTCATGCATTTTGTTTCATTGCCTACAGCCTACTGGAAAAATGTTCAAACAATAAATGTAAAATGTGCCCTGTCTAACAAGTGTGCTGTATTATACAAGGAATATAATTTAATAAAGTCAGGAAGGTGTATCAAAGAACACATGTATGTTTCTTGTTTTGTGTGCAAGGGGCCAATGATTTGATAACAGCTCAAACGTAATCTTTATCCACCACTGGCCAAATGCATTTTCTTTGCATGTTGGATGAGGTGTGGGTTTCATTGCTGTTTCAATGAATGTGAGTTTCAAGGGCAGAGAAGTTTTAATGCCAAGTCTATTTTCATTGTGGGACAGTGTTGCTTTGTTTAGCAGATGTCTACTGGTATTTGGCATTGGGCTGTAAAATGTAAAAATAAAATCCAAATAATAATTGTAGAATTAAAGCAGTATGCACACATTATTGTTTATGGTAAATGAGGCAAAATAGCCAGGCAATGGGATATTTGGAATGGCTGCAGGGGGACTCTGGTGCCATATTTTGGTTGTCTGTTCTTTAGTTTGCATTTGAAAGTTGGTATTCCACAATTCCATTGGAGTGGGCGGGGTTACATAATTATGTATGCAAATTGTATGTTAATCAGCGTACAGATTTGTACCTATTTTTCATGGGCCTTGTCCAGATTTTTGATGTTTCCAGGAGATGTATGATGACTCCACATCTGGCCTGCATCAACAAAAAATGGCCCACAGGCCTCTGGCAAAGGCTTGTGTCTCACACGTACTGCCAATGCATGTTATGTCATGGACACCCAAATAACAACATAGCACACTCCACATAAGCTATATGCAAGGCAATGTGGACAGACCACAGCAACATATCCACCATGTCCCACCGCATGAACTGTGGACCAACACCAAAACACAGCTGTGATGGGGTGATAACCTTACAGAAAGAATCAGAGAATGCATGCATAATGTATGGAAGAGGATAGGATAGCAGAGGGGCAGTGGGAGCATGGGCAGCATGGAATGTGCAAGGTCTGACACAAAGCTGTGTGCACACACTATCCCTGGCTGCAACAAATAAATGGGTGGCTACATACCTGCCCGTACACCACAATAGGGGTAATGTTCTGACTCATGGCCCCTGCCTCTGGGTAGCCTGTGCAAATCTGTACAGCTGTGAGGTATTGCCACAGCAACATAAGGCCATACTGTCATGTCGATGGATGTACAACTATGGGATCCTCTGTCAGCACTGCACCAAGGTGCTGAACCAGACACACAGACCCAGCAGCAAGTATCTGCAGCTCCCCCTCCAGAATGGCATAACTTACCATGAACATGTAGGTGTCTGCCCACAATACCGGACACAGCTGCAGTCACCCTTGTCCCTCAAGACATCACTGTGAGCAAGAATGTCCACCTGACAGTACATGAAGACAGAAAACATCACAGTGTATAACAGTACACATGTTTGAATATCTTTGCTAACAGCAGTACCATGCAGCTGAAGCAGCATAGACACAATCACCTACAGTACACACTATCCCCTGCACAGTTTGCCCCATATTGCCAAATGATGGATGGATACCCTGCAAAAACAGTTTGCTACCTGTAGGTGTACAACACAAAGGTCTGCACTGGAGTACAACCTACCTGGAATCGATCCACACATTCAATACAGAAGGACATACTGGGTATGCTCACACACTTAGAGAAATGAAGTCAATGTCAGATAACAACATACTGAAAGGTCATATTGGGCATGCTCACACACAATCAAATGAAGCCCATGTCTGCAAACAACAGTGGACCATACATATCTGGTAGTTGCAAATGTTAGTGCATACACTCCTCAGTATGCAGCAGTCATGCTTTGTACACACAGTGGATAGGAATACAGACATATATCCAAGGACAACACACTATAATAAGCCAAAAGTAGACGTACATAGATGTGTGGAAGAGAGTGACTGCGACAAGGAGCCATCCAATATGAAGCCTGTACCACCCAGCACACAGTCAAATGGCTACAACCACATGAGGTGTAAATGTCACTCACTGTAGACATTAGCTACCAGTATCTGTCAGCATTACAGACTATGTGGTGCAAGTGCTAGCTGTGCAACATGACTGTGCAAGGAAGTAGTCATCTAGCAGCTGTATACGTGTACCTGCAGAATATACCCCTGCGTGTGCCCACATGTGGTGTGTCAACCTCTAGATGAATGGGTTATGGCCCACGCACACACACTGCCCTCCCCATAGGGCTACTATGACAAGCCTGCTGAGGTCATCCTCTTTGAAATACACCTTTGGGAAACATGCAGCACAGTAATCTCTGTGGCGCATCCTATAACTGTGTACTGTTGTAGTGTGATAAACTAGCTAGGTAGGAGTTCTAATCCCAGATATGGCAAGTATGTGTGTTTGTGGGCATCCCCTGCCTGTGTAGAGAGCAGTGCATTTTAGGCTAGTCACACTCACTACAATTCAAATGCCCTACTTTGGCAAGGCTGCTGATGTCATTCACTGTGAAATACACCTTTAGGAATAGTGCAGCCCAGTAATCTCAGTGGTGTGTCCTATAACTGTGTACTGCTGTAGTGTGATATCAAACTTGGGTAGGGGTTCAATTCCCACACATGGCAGGTGTGGATGTTTGTGTGTGTGTTTCTATGTCAGTGCTGGGAGCAATGCTTTTTAGGCTAGTCACACTCACTACAATAGAATTGCCCTACTTTGGCAAGCCTGCTGATGTCATTCACTGTGAAATACACCTTTGGGGAAGGAGTACCCCAGTAATCTCCATGGCACATCCTATAACAACATAGTGCTGTAGTGTGATATAGATATCTGGTAGAGGTTCTATTCCCACACATGACAGGTATGTGTATTTCTAGGTCTGTGTCGGGAGCAATGCTTTTTAGGCTAGTCACACTCACTACAATTCAAATGTCCTACTTTGGCAAGACTGCTGCTGTCATTCACTGTGAAATACGCCTTTGGGGAAGGAGTATTCAACTAATCTCTGCGGTGCATTCTATAACTGTGTAGTGCTGTAGTGTGATAAACTACTTAGGTAGGAGTTCTAAGCCCAAACATGGCAGGTGTGTGTGTGTGTGTGTGTGTGTGTGTGTGTGTGTGTGTGTGTGTGTGTGTGTGTGTGTGTGTGTGTGTGTGTGTGTGTGTGTCTGTGTTTGTCATTTGTATCCTGTGTGGATGTGGCTGTGAGCGTGTAACAACTGGAGTCATTGTAAAGTGGATTTGCAAATTTCTTATATGATAGCCCTAGTATATGTCGCAATGTCCACCTTACAGGGATAACAGACATGAAATAGCCGAGAGGCAGGGGTGCAAATCCATGTCCCTGCATCTGACATCAAAGCCTGGTGAACAAAGTTAGCAACCCTTGTATTACCCAGCGAACACTCCCAACCCATGTCTCATGCACACACACACACACACACACACACACACACACACACACACACACACACACACACACACACACACACACACACACACACACACACACACACTTGCCTAGGCAACAACTGCTATGTTGGTAGTATCCTGCATATTTCCCACTGATAGTAACCATGGTGTGATTGCAGTGGGCTACAGAGGGCATAGCACCCTGTCCATCAGTCCAATAGGCACGTACATGCAGACAGTGCACCTTCCCTATATTCCCCACTGGACACCTGCAACCCCTGTGGTGCCATAAAATGTGACCCACAAAGGACATACCATGCCTTAAACACATGCCCTGTATGGACAGATGCCACTGACACCAGGGAATACCTGTATCATGCTATCAATGTAGGTGCAGGTCAACCTTTTGTCCATTACCAGTTCCCACCACATGAGGCCAGGACTGGCACATCTGATGATAACAATCGGTGTACACAACATGGGCCAGACACCCCAGGTACAGTTCCACATGTCACTTTACATGCATGTGGGAAGTGTGCACATCCCAGACACCATCCATGTCATGTACTAAGGAACACATACATGGCAAGCAATGCACAGCAATAGCCACACACAATAGTTACCCAGGTGACTAGATGGTGAATACAATACCCACCTGTGTGGACCTATACAGACACTACACCCCTGAGCCACACTGCAGACCATTGTCATGTGGCCTGATGCCAAGGTATACCCATCACCTAGCCTGTATAGCCATCTGGCACAGTCAACCACTACACAACCGTGAAACAATGCAACCATGCATGTCAGTACTGGCACCCTGTGTCTGTGTGTGTGGTGTATGATGCCTATGACCACATTCACACTCACTACAACCCCCATTGGCATACTGAAGCATGCTGTCTGATGTCAGACATCTCCACATACCCTTTGCCCATATAACCTCTGGATAACCCCTGTCTTGCATGTGATACCTGCACAGTACTGTATTGTGGCAGTCTAACTAGTGATGAGTTGTATTCCTGACCCTGCTAAGTGCATCAATGTGTGTGGGCCCCTGAGAGAGTATGGCTGTATTGACACTGACACCTGTTCACGCGGACAGGCACGTGTACCACACCTACCATATAGCTACCATATCACTGTTGCAGATGCAGTCACTCACCATCACATATGCGTTTGGAGGACTCCTCATCATGTAACCTATGTGGTGCATTCAATAACTGCATAGACATATGATAGTAGTGCATAGTCAGTCAGGGGTTTGATACCCTGTACTGGTAGGTGTGTGATGCAAACATGTTTAAGTTTTACTCTCCCACCCCTCCCTGACTTATCTTTGCCCCTGTCTGCCTCTTTCACTCCTTCTCTGGTGGATCTGAAGACTTACACCTGCTTTGCTTAGGCAGCAGCGTGTGTATTGTAAGTGATGCTCATGATCAGCTGATGGCCTCTGCACGAATTGCAGCCCTCCTCTAGCTGATTGCATGTGGAACAGCTGTGGTAACATTCCCTTAGCCAATTGCATGGAAACACACTCCAATATCTAGGAACATCATGTTGGTTTTGGGCCTTTTCATTCACTGTGAGCAGGACCTAGATCTGTTGTTTGGCAAACAGCATCACAGATGGATTGGGGATTTACCTCTAATGACATACACTGTGGAAACAGGCCAACACAGGGGAGTGGGATGTGCCTGACATGACTACAGAATGTAAGTGCTGCTGTACTGCATTTGGAGTAATGTTGGTTTAACAAGGTGTGTGTGTGTGCATATGGCTGCCCTACATGTTTTAATAACTGTCATGTTAGTGCTATGTTTATGAGGAAACCCCCATCTGTAGGGTCATCTGCAGACAGTGTGTGGTGCCTTTTCTTTCTTGTGTTACCCACAGAGCACCTATCTGTGAACTGCAGAAGCATAGTGTGAGGTTTGCAGTCAGTACGTGGTGACAGCCATGAGAGTTACTGACTTCATATCCCTCATAGGACATATGGTGCAACAAACCCTGTTAGAAAAGTAAATGTATGAGGTTATCACAGCAACATGTCAATATTTGCCCTGTGTTTGTGCCTCCAGCCACAACTCTGTCAACCTCTGTACATATGTCATGCAGTAAGAGGTGCATATGTTCTGTACACCATATTTATTGACATATCTGATAACAAGCCAGTAAGATATCAGACTGCTACACATGTTATTTATAGTAGGGTTATATTTGAGGATATAACCTGGGCATTCTGTGGTTGCGTGTACAGTGTTGAGGTCTGTGTACTTATGGTGACTTTTGACAGTGTGTGTATTGTGAATATGTACCTTGGTCTGTGTACAGACTGTGGTAGATGCCATTGTTCTTGGTCCTGTTCTATCTGATGTTACACGCTGCTCCACTGTATGTTACTCTATTGGCTTACATGTTTGTAGGGCCAAACATACACATGCCCCATACCACAGACAGGCATCTGACCACACTGTGTAGCGGTCCAGTATATGTAGGGTTAGTGTGTGAGTGGCACATATGAGGATGGTCTTGATCAGATAGTCCATATACTGTAAAATTATGCTAGATTACCATATGTGGCTATATTCACATTGGTTGTGGTTATGCACTTTCACACAGGTGTCTGTTACTCTGTGCTGTGACATGCCTGTAGAACCTGCTATATATGCAAGTACATGTGTATTCCTCCATATGAAAAGTTTGCCAGTGTTGTGGCAGTCTGCCTGTAGCCTGCACAGTGCTTTGTTACATGCCTAGCAGCTTAATGTACTTACCCAGTGAGATGTTATGTCCAGATACTTGCCAGATGTACTGCTGCTGGGCCACCATAGCAGTCATGTATGTCAGACAAAGCAGTGGGATGCTGTACAGATGTATGTCACTAACTAGTGGATAGTATGTGGCCATGGCACCTCTGTACCAGTGGTTAGTATGTGTCAGGACAGACAGGGGTGTGTGAATGCATAACCTATGGGGAAAATGTATACCAGTGTTCATGTGATGTACCCATCTACATGGCTGTTAACATCCACATTGTCAGTCTCAGTCCACATGTCTTGCACTAAGGAGTTCTGTGTATACCTCTGGACTGACAAGAGTGTGTCAGACTGTCCACACTTACTGGCCATATCTCTTCTGTAGTCCACAGGATCATTACTGTGCTAGCAGTGGTACTGTACTATGATGTCCTTAGGATGTCTGTCTGTGGCCAATGACGCACATGTTAAAAGCAGATGTGACCTCCCACACACAACATGTCTGTGAAGACAACCCCTATCACAGTAGCAATAGTCTACATATATACCTGCAATACATACCTGACATCCCCTTGCACTAAGAGGTTGGGACTACTGGGGCTGAGGTAGGGCTCCACTCCATGTGCAGGACATATGGTGAACATATATGTATATATACTTAAACATATATATATATATATACATATATATATCAACATACATAGATGGATATGTATATGTATATATATATATATATATATATATATATATATATATATATATATATATACATATAAACACTCAGATATATACATATACACAGCAATATATGTCTACACATATACATAGAGATACATATGCACATATACTTATGGTTATCTACATATATATTGACAGTAATAGGTATATCAGAATAGATCTGTATGCACATGCAGTTATAGATATCTACATATATATCTACATAAATAGGCATACCTGTACACATAGGATGTGCATACATATATAGCTATATATATATATATATATATATATATATATATATATATATATATATATATATTTATATATAATATATATATATATATATATATATATATATATATATATATAAAGAGATGTACACATGACCATACATGTGTATGTACATGTAGACATATATCAACTGATTATATGTATATATCCATATTCCTGTCAAATGTAAGCCTTATGGTTATGTATACACTCCCAGATGTATCTCACTGTATGTATCTGCTATATGTGCATTATGATAAAACAACATATGTGTTGGAACAGTCATATTAATAACAAGTACTACACAATTGTGGAAGTAAAGGCAATTGTTCAATACTAATCAATATGTGTATTGACAGATATGTTGGAAAAGCAACATCTGTCTTCACAGTGGTCATGGAGTAGTGTTTAAGTGCTATGACTTTAGTGTACAGGGTCCTGGGTTCAAGGGCTGTTCATTTTCTTGTTGGGCAGAACAAGGGCTGTCAGATACAAAGTGGTTAAGGGAGTTTTGAGCAGCTTTAAGCATGTTTGTGCAGGTTTGTGAGAGGCTAAGCAGTGCTAAGCTATGGGTAAATGTATGGGCGCTTACACAGTGTAGACTTCACTTACTAGTGCGCAAATCAGCTCAGCTGTTATATTGCAGCAATGTTGATAGCTGCTAAGCATGGCTTAGCTCCAGTAACTGGCTCACACCACCCAGTCTGATAATATAGCAGGGTAATGACATCTGTAATAAGTGTATGTAATGCCATGTACAATACATGCACCGATGTGCTGTCATTACAGCAGCAAGGGGTGTGAGTGTCATGTGTGGGACATAGACGTATCTGAGGCCTGTACAGCACTGTTATCCCTGTGACTGTATTACATATAGGGGTAGTAGCCCATGGTATGTGCTGTCACACTGGCATGTAGTGTATCATGGCAGTGCTACTGTTGACAGTGCTTACCCAGGCAAGAGTAGAGTGCTAAATGTAGTACTGACAACAGGCACACCTGCAGGCATAGCTGGACTCTGAGTCCTCCCTGTTGTATCCCTGGTGGGTGAGCTGTGTTACAGTATATAACCTCTACTGGGTAATGATCCAAAATGTGGAATGTAACTGTAGACTACCGTCTGTATGGCACATGATAGCGAGGGCTCCTGACATGTAGGTATGGCATACATATTGTTGTCAAACATCTGTATGTCAACACATTCATCCTACTGCATAGCTACTTGCCAAGCTGATGACTGTCAGTCCCTGTACAGATGTGCAGATGGCAGGTATCCAGCTTGGATAAGTACAGGCATCATAAGCTTGATTGATGCTGACATGTCTGCCAAGCTGTGTAAGAACTGGCACATATTGGAGATAACACTATGTACCCACCACATGCCACGGGTACCTCCACTACACTACCACAGTCAAGAGAACATGCTTGGGTACAGGTCTCCATCACAGACACTAACCATGTGTTGTAATGCATGTTACATGCATGTCAAAATGATCACCTCAGTGGCCATGTGCAGGAGGCACCTGGAGGAATGGCTGATGCATGTCACTCTCGCCCTGAGGGTCAACACAGTAGTGTCTTTTGATAGATTGCCTGCTGCCACATGGCAAGTGGCAGGATACCACTGTACACACAACCCCTACCCAACCCATCTCTCCTTGGACAATAACTAGGTGCACAACTATGACCACCTGCAACAATGCACCCCAGTACTGACACATGTGTGCGTGTGCATGACTGAGTATAGCAGTGTCTGTGTGTACACACATCTGTACATGGGAAATCCATGAGGGCTTTCACAACCACCACAACACCCATTGCCATAGCCAGTCGTGGCTGCTGCTGTATGGGACATTACATGTACCCTGTTAAGCTCCTCCCCATACCGGCTACACGAGCCTTACAGTACCATCATAACAGTGTTGTACAAATGGGTTGATAGGCATGGAATACCCATTATGTTCTGGCAAGTGTGGGTATGTGTGCATGTCTGTTTATCTGTAGGGTACAGCATTTCAAGGCCACATACACCTATTACAATGCCCATTGCCACATGGTAGCACAGATATTGTTGTTTCTGCCCATTGGTGAGGCATGACAATGCAACACCCTGCTATGCATGTGGCATGTGCATCAGATGCTTATCCCTTTAGTACCACTGTTGGGATCTACAATGGGTTGTATCGCAGCTGTGGCAAATGTGTGATGGTGGGTATATCAGAGTGTCATCATGGATGTCATGGAGTATAATATCCACTGGGGGATGTGGATGCTGTGTACACTGGCATTACACCAAGGTACACCTGGTATATGTCCCATGTACAACGTTATGGTTACCACTGTCACCATCAACCATACAGGTAACTGATACCTCATTCCAGGCAAGTTATGCATGTGCTGTGTGCAGCCTACCTGTAACACATTGGACACACGGTCAAGTTAGTTAGCAGAGATAAGCCCTGGACTCTTGGATGTGTGTCTGCCTGGTATGTGTCTGTTAATGTGTATATGAAGGTCTGTCACACTATGTATTGTCCATATACACCCATTACATCCCTCATTAGCATACTGTACATGTCTGGGGATGTTCTGCATGTAACATGTAACCTGGGACACACCTCACCCTAAATGCTGTGTGGTGTGTGCAATGTAAGCCACACACTTTAGTATCATTACATACCTAGGTAGGGGTCTAGTCCCAGTGTTGCCAAGTAACAGTGTGCGTGTATGTGGATGGGTCTACATCAGGTTGCAGGGTATGCATGCCCCAGTGGGTCACCTGTCTATGTGGCACAGGCAATAACTGTTATACTAACCTGTGACATGTGTTTAACTGTACCCCAGATATGTCACAGCCATGGTGTCACCACAGTGCCATACCCCATTGTGGAATATGACTGCAGACCATCCTCATGCTGACACATGTACAACTACAGCACAAATGGATAACATTATAGAGACCACAATCAACCAGTGTTACTAACAGCTATATGCATCTTTGCTGGATGGCTACACTAACTGATATATATGCATTACACTTTACTCCTCACAACATGTTACACTGCAGTACTGTGGTACACTGTAGTACAGTCACCATGTGCATCAGAACCATATTAGTCTGTCCCTGCATTGATGGTATGGATGACAGGGATGTGGCACAGGTATCATCATATACACAGGGCATCCTAGTGCTGACACATGTACACCTACAACACAAATGGATAACATTATAGAGACCACAATCAACCAGTGTTACTAACAGCTATAACGCATCATTTCTGGATGGCTACACTAACTGACATATATGCATTACACTTTACTCCTTACAACATGTTACACTGCATTACTGTGGTACACTGTAGTACAGTCACCATTTGCATCAGAACCATATTAGTCTGTCCCTGCATTGATGGTATGGATGACAGGGATGTGGCACAGGTATCATCATATGCACAGGGTGTGTTGTTGGTTTGCCAGAGGCCGAGGGTGTGCCATTCATTTGACAACATGTGTGTGGGTGAGGGGTGTATTGAGGTGAACTGGGTGTGGTGATGTGGTGTGTGTAGGTATGGGGTTGCCCTAGTGTGTTTGTATAATGTGTGGGTATGCATGCACACAGTTCTGCCATTTGGCTACCTGACACACATGTTTATAGACAGCTGCAGACCATACCTGGCAATGTGTACAGTTGACTGCCTCCAGCCATGGACACATGGACTGTGCCTGCCAGGGGTTCCATGGGCACATGCAGGTACAGGTCTTGATGTGCTACACTCACCTGATGATGTCAGATGTCCGCTGGTACCAGGTCCCTCCTGGGACTGGCTAGGACCACATGCTCGTGGCCTGCTGTAGTGTTGTGTGGTGTGGACAGTGCCTCCCCCCACAGTGCCGGGGCTGGTACTGCCATTACGGGAGCCCCTTAGTGTCCTAGCACATCCACGTTGACTGCCAGCTGTTGGTGTTGCTGGCCTAAATCCACGCGGCCGTCACCGCACTCCCGCCACACGTTCAAGCATGAACAGACCACGGTCGATGAGCTCCATCATCTCACCAGACCATCTATCCATGAACTCAGCTAATGCACGGATGGCACCAGCCAGTTCATGGGCATTGTCACTTGCAGATGTGAGAGCAGCCTTCTGCAGCCTCAGCGCCTGTCTGGTATAACATTCCATATGTGCCTGTGCCTCCATGACAGCCTGAAACATGCGCCTGCTGGTACCAGCAATGTCGCCTCTGCCAGGGGCATGATGTCCAGTGGCCCTACCTCGAGCACCCAGGGACATCTGCCTATGTGGTGCCCTGCCGGACATCCAGCTATGCCTGCTACAACCAGACACAGTAGGCATGGTTACCACACTTTCCTGTGCACAGCTACCAAACGCCAGCTGTCCCTCCTCTATGGCAACTGGTGATGGGGTATGTATAGGCACTGAAACTGTGGGCAAGGTTGGGGTGTTTAAAAGGGGGATGTCAAATGATGGCGCTGTTTTGGCTCCTGACAACCCCACCTGGGCCTCAACAGTACTATCATATTCGGTGTCTGTATGGACACCAACATCAGATTGCATGCAGAAGGGACCCTGACCCACCTCGCCACTTGTGGGAGAAAACAATAAATGCAATTTAAATCCTGTACAGCACTAACAGCACACACACACACACACACACACACACACACACACACACACACACACACACACACACACACACACACTCAAAACCATCATAATACCTACCTGTCCGTGACTTTACAGACAGTCCCACGTATATGTCCATATCTACCCCATCCTGCATCACACTTAGTAACATACACACATTGATACCACTAATTAACATATCAGTCCTCTAAATGCCTACACAAGTGATCACAACATAAGGCCTGTTACTACATTACCTGCCTGACCTGTGTGTAGTGGTTTCAGATGGCCTCACTGCTGTCATTCAGTGTTCACCCTGTGTATGTCCACACATCATGTGCATGACCCCTATATGTGTGGGATACTATGTTCACTCCATAATATCACACATTGGTGTGTCATGTGTATGTAATGCTCAGTACATGCCAGATATGCTGCTCAATCAGCCTATCATGTGACAACTGTAATATATGGATACACTGCCTGGTGTTGACTAGTACTTCCTCAATGCATCTGTAGTGCTGCATACATGGGTTGTAGGTGACTTCTCTGCTGAATGCGATATTAAGGATGTACCTGGTGTCTACCTTCCCTCTCAATGCCTGTTCCATGCCACAGACCATATTATACTATCAGCTGTCCTGTGATTACATACATGACAAGTATCCCTGGTGTGTACTGTGGTAGTCGTTGTCCATGTGCTGCATGATCCCAAAGGGAGATACTGCTGTATGAACACCCCACAATCACACATGTGCATACATGGCCAGCCACAAAACACACACACATGCACACATGCATCCTACATGCATCACCCTCCCTCCACTTCACCAGAGTGACCCTGCAAACAAATTAACTACCCACCAGGGCACGCACACACACACACACACACACACACAGGTGAGGTTGCACAATGATAGTACACTCAGTCCTCCTATTACCCATCTGTCAACATGAATAACATATGGTACCCAACAGCATGCAGTGCAGCTATAGTCAATCCATGCTAGCAACAGTATACATGTGTGTGATACATGTGCTGTGTTACTAGGTGATGCCTCTTCCCCTGGATACCACTGCACCCAAGTACACAGGATTGCTATGCACCTGTTCTGCACACTGCCATGTACTGTGCACCACACTTCACAAGTGTACAGCCCATTGCTGAATGTGTACTAATGTGTCAGTTATGTCAGCTTTAATGCTCACAGCCCCTATGTTTTCCAGCAACACATACCTGGGATGATATGTGGATAGATGTCATTTGTGAATGCCTGATGTCTGATTTACAGCTCTCAACATCAGTGGACCATGTATGACCAATCCAATACTCTTACACTGACAACCATCAGACCATACCTTGGCTATGGGGGGTGTACACACCCTTATTGATATGACACACCCATCCTTGATCTGCCATGGGACCACATCACCACATATCTTCACAGTACATGACCCCGATATGTGACATATGTCCTGTACATTCACATGCAGTGTCTATGGAATGTGTTAGGTGTGGGGATGCTGACCATGATGCATACACACAGTGTGGGTATATGTGTGAACACCCTTATCATAACGGTTCCTCTTGTTGTGTGTGCTACAGCAGTCACTACTCCTGGCAGGGGTATACCACCATAGGCCATCTACATTTGCCAGTGTATGTTCAGTCTACCCTACACATGTACCCTAATCTGAATGATTGCAAGGTCTACTCATGTGCACATCCCTTGGTGTTCACACGCTGCCATCACTTTTGCTGTGGGGGTAGGGTTACATCTGCCATAGGTCCTGAACCTGACTATGTGCAGATACAGCCATTCTTAGCATCCTTAGGATCCCTGCTGCAGTGCACTTTTACATCATGCTGACACCCCCTCCTTCAGCTTTTTTGCAGATGCATGACAAGTAAGTCCTACATATGTGTGTCACTTTACGAGTGTCCCATACACTGAACACCACATGTTACAGCCTAGTCCCAGCTGATAATGTGGACCACTGTAATGCCTTATGCCATAGTGTATCTTTGCAGCAGTTGCCATTGCCCTACAGGTATATACACTGGTATTGCACAGTATATGGGTGTTGTTCCATACATGTTCCTACTGTAGGCCATGTCTCCCACCATTATGGTTCTCCCTGTGGACACATTCCACAGTGGCAGGATGTTAGTTATCATGCAGGTGTCTGACATACCCTTCCAATACCCCATCATGGTCACCCCTGTGATGCCGTGCATTTCACCGCAACAATATGTGCACATGTACAGCATGCACTCTGGGTAGGTGTGTTAAATGTGTGCATGGAATATACCCTTGCCATTACATGCCCGGTGTATTGGCAAGCATCTACATAAACCATACTCACCAGAAACAGGCTGCTGCCTTGGTGGTATCCCGGAGGGACCTATATAAGAGTGTGAAAGATGCAAAGTCAGTGGCCACACCTGTGGCATTGCTACAGGGTGGGTGCAGTATTACAATGAATCAACAGTACATTTCCACAATACTACCACATATGGACATCTGTTTATCACTACTATGCAGCAACAATATATATATATGACATGTCAGATATGCATGATCTACCTGTATTGATGCAGATGTATATGCAACAGTAGTCTGTTGATGTGCCATGTGGCCTTACCTGCACACTCTTTGGCCAGTGTGTGGGTGGCACCCACCTCCACAAAGGTGTCCGGCGGTTGGTGGCTGGCCAGATGGGCAAGTGCCATGAGGCTGGCCCGGAGCTCCTCCACACATGTCAGGAGGGATGGATGGCATGGCCCCCATGTGGCGAAGTGATCCCCCTGGACAGCAGCAGCACGCCGACGGGCATTGTGAAGCAGGTCAGAACAATGATGCCAAACCTGCTCATAACTGCGGTTGTGCAGTCCAACATCATTGACCCTGTGGACTAGGTCGTTCCACAGGGCATTCTGCTCCTGCTGATCATGGGCAGCCTGGCCAAACAAGATTGCATAGTGCTGTATGAGTGCATTCAGCAGGATTACATTTTCAGCTGCTGTGTAGGTTAGCAGCCTTCCATGAGACATCATGCCTGAAAGACATAAAGATGGACACAGGTGTGAGCAAGTCATGCAGCAAGGTTACCGCAGTTCTTAATACACATCAATGTCACCCCCCACCATATCAGTGACAACAACCTGCACACACAACTCAGTAGGTATGGCTACAGCATACCTACCAGTGGGGCAGATATTGTACTGTACCACTCTTTGTGCAATGTGTTTGTAGCCATGTTCCCTGTGTGTACACTATCATTGCCGGCCTGTTACAGACTATTCACCTGCATGTCATTGTCAGGGCCAAAATGGTTCCATATATGCCTGTGGTATGCTTGCTATGTGTTTGCTGCACATCTGACATTCTGTGTTATTGTGGTTAGCTATGCATTATGTTGGACATGTTCTGGGATTGTGTTGACTATTACTACCGACATATGTTCTATAACAGTGACACAATAGTATGTATATGTACTATGGGCCAGCAGAAACACCTCTCCAAACTCATCTGCCCATGTTACCAGGCCACATCACATATGTGACCCACCCTGGGGCCTCCTCATGTACTGGTCCAGCAACACTGTCAGGTGGAACCAAACCAGGGGATGTTGTCCCACCCCCCAAAGGCACACACAGACATGTTCCTGTCCCCTGAGGTCAGGTTAAGGGTCTGTTCCATAACGGGCTCCACAGACACATGTGGGATGTGCTACGTCACCTTGTGGCACCCAGTACACATTCACAGGGCCCACATGCTCCTCCTGCTCAGCCTCCAGGCCACGCACCTTCAGTTCATGGACTGCTATTGTGAGTAGCAGTGGGTGGGAGGCTTGTTCCCATTGTGTCCATATTGGGGCCCATGGGGTATCCACATCACAGACCACACACTCCATCCAGGGTGTTTACCCACCACATGTGTCACATACCACCCCTGTAGGCTGTACTCTATATCTACCAACCCTGACCACCTCCACAACTATACATGCCATACTTCCCCATACTCCCATTCCATACTTCACAGACAAGGACAATGTGGTCCCAGCAAGAGGTTCACATGTGACATACCCATCCATGTTGCACACATGGACAGCTGTAGATATCTGTGTGTATTGCTATGTGTGCTGTTTCCTTCCACATAGCATGCAGCACTGTGGTAGTAATATAGGGGACCTGTATTTACATGCATATATGTTTGTGTGTGTGTTTGTATATATGTAGACATGTGGTGCATATAGGTATATATCTATATATGTGTAGATATATGTGATGTATATATATATATATATATATATATATATATATATATATATATATATATATATGTGGTCATATATATATCTACACATGGGTATCTGTATATTTGTGGACATGCATGTATATATATATATATATATATATATATATATATATATGTACACATATGCATAACTATATGTGGGGTACATTCAGACAGCAGTTCCACAATCTCACAACACCTTCCTGCACAGCTGCACTGTTCTGCATTGCTACAACACAGACAGGTACCACATATGAACACAGCCTGACATTAGAGGGGTATATGTAGGGCCAGATTGCAGGTAACCCTATTACACACCTATGGCATTCCTGCATGCTACAATACAGGTTAACTTGAGTATCCTGCAAGAGGTGGGCAGTGGAACCCATGTGTCCATCATAATGGCATTACTTCCACCACCAGTTATTGACCATGTAATATACATACTTCCCATTACACAACGCACACTATAATGGCTTACGTCTTATCAGTCAATGCTGCTCTGCAGGGTTGATGGGTATAGCCCACTCCCCACAGGGATGGACTCTATTGTCCTTAGTAGTTGTTCAGCTGAACATCATTGCAACACTTGAATGCACATATAAATCATTCCACATCATGTATCCCATTATTATGGACCAAGTACTATGGTCAATTACATACATATATATACTTCACATACTTGTTCTGAGAATGCAGACTCTTCTGGATTTTTTTTTCTGTGCCTTATACTCTCTCTCTCTCTCTCTCACTTTCTCTCCAGTAAATGGATTGAGCTGCTTTGCATAGATTGCAGCATGGAATTTGTAGGTGATGCACATGATCAGGTGATGGCCTCTAAACCAGTGTCCTCCACTTGCTACCTGCATGCAGCATGCTGTGTAGTACTTCCAATTACCACTGTCATGGCAACCAACTACTATAAATCCCTACATCTTTTGGGCATGGTCCCTTTACCTTTTCTGTATGATGGACATCCTTCATGTGTGTGGGCAGCAGTGTTATAGGCAGCAGGTAGCAATACCTCTTACAGGAGAACCTGCACAGTCAGGTCACCTACATATTTGTAGGAGGTTTCAGAACTACAGACAGAGTGTGAGTAGTGTTGTATGCATTGTATAGCACTGGTGTTACATGGTTTGTGTGTACATACTAGTTTAACTTGGAATGCAGTCTGTCTACATAGCTCTCAGCTGTGGGCCTATCTTCTTGATGGCCAGAGGTGTGCCTATTATGTTTTGTCTGTCCACCACACAGACCTTGTGTCAGATATATCACTGGCAGTGTGTGTGTTGAATGCTATCAGTACACGGCTACATCCATTTCTGTTTCTAACTTCATATTCCTGACTGAGGGTATGTTGCAGGCTATCCTGTAACACCAGCAACTTGCTTAGTGTATGACAGTTTTATACATATGAGCCTGTGTTCCAGCCTCTGTACTCCACCTACATACCAGGCTTTGTACATATGACATGCTGTCAGGGGTTGTTATGTAGTGGGCTGTGAGGATGTCATGCTGCCATTCCTGCCATCAGTCCGCTGCTTTTGTGTCCCCCACACATACTGTGGGGTTGGGTTCATATATGAGTGGGCTTCACCTATCCAATACATATGTGCCCTTATGCCATCCAGAGGCCAGTGTATGTAACAGTGGTATATGGCTCTGTATTATTGAGTCTTGGGGGATGCACCATAACTAACCTAGGCTGTTACAAAATTTGGGGGTATCAGGGTTAAGCTGCCTTAAGCTATCTGGATGTACATTACCATACAATTCACCTTGGGTAAATGCAGGCCTACTGTCTCCTGCCATACAGACTGTTCTGTTTGTCAGTGTGATTGTGGTGGTGTCAGTTATGCCTTGTTATGTAACAGATACATCCCATTGTGTCAACTGAGGTCTTTAACCCCTAGGGATTGTGTACAGAGTGTAGATAGAGGCTGCTGGACTATACATCTGCATTACTTACTGTTGATTGTTTGGTATCCTGTGGCCCAGTCTGTCTTTACTATTGTACTACTTGAAGGCCTCGGCCTGGACAGCAACATATGTACACCTTTCTAGACTACTGTATTAGTATAACTGTTTCACAGTTGCATTAATCTTTTTATATGGATGTCAGTATCTAAACAGCTATATGACATGGCATATACAACTGTAATAGTACACAAATAAAGCTTCCCCATGTATGCAAACCTGTGTATGGTGTTATATCCTTTAACCTCTCTATGGGTATATGTTGCAGGCAACAATTGTCATTTGAATGGGTCGCTCATACAGTGTCCAGTTAGTAAGGTGGTAACTGTAGGCATAGTAGCTGTGCTGTATTGTGTGTAGCTTCTACATCTGTATCTTCCTATACATATCTGTGTGTGTGTATGCGTAGTTACATATATATGTGTGTGTGTGTGTGTGTGTGTGTGTGTGTGTGTGTGTGTGTGTGTGTGTGTGTGTGTGTGTGTGTGTATGTATATATATATATATATATATATATATATATATATATATATCTGTAACTGCATATATGTGTCTGTGTATATGTATCCTAGGGATGTTGATTGCTTCCACATTGTACATTCCCCATGGTAGCCAGGCTGTACTGCATGATATGTTATTGATACCAGCCTGACATCATACAGGTGGGATGGAGTACTGTTAACATCTTGTGCCCATGTTGTTTCTGGTCCTGGTTATGGGATCTGCAACAGTTGGTAGTGTATTGCAGGGCAGACATGTTTGGCTGTGGGGGGGGGGATACCTATTCCTACAAGACGTATGTTGTTTGGGCCCCCTAAACCCCATTAACAGTGCATGTGGACATATATGTTTTTGTTATGTTCCCATTTTTATCTACAGATGTATGTCTGTATATACCTATATAGATATATATATATATATATATATATCTGCTTACACATATATATATATATATATATATATATATATATATATTGCTGTACACACATATATATATATATATATATATATATATATATATATATATATATACGTAGACATATATATATCTATAGAGGTACCCATATGTATGTATATATGTTTATATTTATATATATATATATCTATATATATATATATATATATATATATATATATAGATATCTACATATATAGATATATAGATATATATATATATATATAGATATCTACATATATAGATATATAGATATGTATATATCTATTTAGATATAAATATATGTACACACACACACATACATCTACATGTTTAAATGCATTTCCTGTACTGTTGAATGACTGCGCTGGATGATATGTTTTTGAAAACATCAGAGATATGTGTATATGACATGGCGTAGTGGTAAATAACTTTGGCTATGGTGTGTGGGGTCCTGGGCTTGAGCCTTGCCGAGGCTGTTTATTTTGTTCTGGGCAGAACACGGGCCATTGGATACAGAGTGATTAAGGCACTTTTAAGCAGCTGTAAGCAGGTTTGCATGGGTTTGTGCAGAGGTAAGCACTGCTAACTTCCGGTTACAGTTTCTTATACTCAGTTAGCTTATAAATTACTTACCCTTTGTAGGAAATGCTTACCCCCGTGCAAACAGGCTTATACCAGCTTACTGCTGCATAAAAGTGCTTACTCCTGCTTACTCTGTGCTAATTTCTTTAAAAGAAAAGAAAAAAGGGTTGATAGGAAAGAGATGAATAAGGGGCACAAAGAGGGAAAAACAGTGGGGACAATGGCTATGGATGTGCAGTGGGGTGTAGGGAAGGTTCACAGCTGCCCATTTCTTGTACAGCAACAGCTGTGCATATACACTGAATTTGGAGGTAGGTTTGGACACTCAAACCCCTGAAAGAGGGGTGAGGACAACACTAATATGTTGTGATGTCAATTAGACCAGATTACATGTCTCCAGTGAACAACATGTGCGAAATGGACAGCTATATATGGGGCAATATTTTTTTTGGGAACAGATTGCCTTTTTTTTCCAGGTCAGAGTGGGATGTTGGGGAAGGATAGTTGGTATATTTGGGGAGGTAGGTTGGGTAGGGTAACAGACAAGACAAACAAGATGGATACAGGGGCAGTATATGACACATGTGGGGGGTAAACACCTTGATGGGAAGGGGTGTTGGGAAATCGGAAGCCCATGAGCCTCCTAATGGAAACAGTGGGACTGAGATCCCCACCCATGGGTTGTCACCACTGCACCTTCACAGCCCTGAAGATGGCTGTGCTGGGGGCTGAGTAGGAGAGCCAGGCTGACCCCCTAGTCATGACACTCGGCCCTCGAGCTAGCGTAGAAGATCTCCAAACTGCTGATCAAGCTCTCTACACACCATGACCCAGACCTGGCGATGGGTGACAGTTTCCTGTCTGCGCCTACTCCCAGGGGGGCAAGCCCCATCCCCTGAGGTGGTTCCACCTGAAGGTGGTGCAGGACACACGGATGAGGAGGTCCCGGGTTGGGCCCCAGATGTGCTGGTGTCCAGTGCCATGGCCAGCTGAGGTGGGACAGGTGGGTCCGCTGGGACCCGCATTCCCATACGTGCTATGGTGTTTATGGTGTATCAACATATGTGGGTTAGTAATAGTCAACACATTCCAGGGTTAGGTATAACAGCATGCAGAGATATTCCCATTAACCCAGGCACCAGATACGGAATAGTTGCATAGCAAACGGAACACATGCACATATGGGACTACAGTGATAATAACAACAGCATGCAGGTACATTGATGGCACCATGCTACCAATGTTGGAGTATTTCAACATAGCACATGCACAGAAACAGATTTAAATAATTATCAACCAATAGGACATATGTCATAACATAACAGTGAAGTCATCATAGGTTCATAGGTTCATAGGTTGATACTAGGCTATCTGCCCTAGGGCATTTATAAGCCTAGCCAGAGTGTGTTTGGCTTTCGCCACCCTTTTAGATAATTTGACTGTGCCTCTGTATAGTAGGTCACAGAAGATAGCCCTTTTAAGGATAGCTCATTATGCCTCTGTCAAGTAGGGACACAGAAGAGATCCCCAGGGTAAACCTACGGTCTCCCATCCACTCGTCGAGATTTCTCTTGAAGAGGGTCATTGAGGGGCTCTGCCTAACCTGGATTGAGATTTTGTTCCAGAGTGAGGGGAGCCTCTGGGATATGAATCTGTCCCTCCAGCATGTTCTATTTATTTCTGTGCTGAGGTTTAAGTCTCTGGAGTGTGTAGTTCTAAGGGATTTGGATTACTGAGGTGGAGCATGTCCATTAAATCTGGGTTGGACATGGCTTTATACGTCAGGCACAGATCGCCTCTGAGTAGGCGGTAAGCAACTGACTAGAGCTGGAGTTTCTTTAGCATAACTGCGTAGGGCATCTGTTTGAGTCCCTTGACCCTCTTGGTGAGTTACTTTTGGGGTCTTTCCAGTTGCTGCAGGTGTCGGGTAAGGTACATCCCAAATGGGGCATTGTATTCAATTATGGGCCTGATGAGTGATGAGTAAAGGGGCACAATGACCTCTCTTGATCTAGATGTGAACCCATTCATGATAAGGTGGGCTATATAGAAGGTCTTTCTAACCACTTTGGCAACGTGATTGTCAAAGGATAGATTGCTATCTACTTGGGTCCCCAAATCCCTAATTACTTCTTCCATACTTAATGGATTTCCACCTATGTGGTAGTTTGTGGGCACTTTGTTTTTCCCAAAGGGGATGACTATGCACTTTTTGGCATTTAGCTTTAGGCCATGGCTCTGGCACCAGTTATCCATCTCTGTGAGACCCTTTTGGAGGATGCTTTTGTCAGTCGGCAAGTCGATTATGGCACCCAGTTTACAGTCATCTGCAAACTTTGTCAGCCATAATCCTTCCGTGTTAGCCTGTACCTCCGAGAAATATATACCGAACAAGAGAGGTCCCAGGACCGAGCCTTGTGGGACACCACTTGTAACTGGTTTAGAGTCTGACATGGCACCTGCAATTCTGACCATGTGGGTTCTATCCCTGAGCTGGTTTGCAACCCATCTTGTGACATAGGGGTTGATAATTAAACTGGTGAGCTTATTTATGATGCCCGAGTGGGGTATTGTGTCAAAGGCTTTTATGAGGTCCAGGTAGGCTGTGTGGACTACCTTCCCTTCATTTATTGCCTTGATGACTGTTTCAAAGAAGTCGACCAGGTTTAAGAGGCAAGATCTGCCCATAAAAAAGCCAAATTGGGTGGGATCCAGTGTTTGGAGGTTCCCAATGTCTTTGCTTATGAGTTCCATGATGATATGCTCCATAGCTTTGCAGACCAGGCAAGTCAGGCTTATAGGGCGATAGTTTCCGGGGTCCGTTGTGGCACCACCTTTGTGGAGTGGGACCACTGTTGCTGTATGCCATTCCTTGGGTACATATCCTGTAGTGAGGCTGAGATTGAACAGTGACTTTATATGAGGGTTCAGTTCTTCTTGAAGCTCGTGTAAGACGCAGCCCGGGACACCGTCTGGTCCCATTGATGCTGTGGTTTTTACTTTGGAGAGGGCAGCTCTCACCTGTGCATTTGTGATGTCAGGGAGGCTACACTCTGTTGGGATAGACATTTGCTCTTTTGGGGGGGGGGGGTTGCACTGAATCTCTCTGCCAGGATGTTGGCAATGTCTGTGGGTTCAGTGTATTTTTTGTCATTTTGCACTAACTCAGAGCATATCTGGGAGTTTCCACCCAGGTTCCTGACATAACTGAAGAAGGCCTTGTGATTATCTTTAGCATCTTGTGCAATTTTTCTTTCGAAGCTGGCCTTAGAAGATTTTATGAGGGATCGTAGTTTCTTGCTAGTACTGGTCAGAGATGCCTTCCCTTTTTGGGATTTTGCTCTATCATGTAGTAGCTTCCTCCTTCTGTTGTATAGCTTGTTTATGGCTGGGGTCCACCAGACAGGTCTCCTGCCTTTGGAGGAGTGAGTCTTGGTTTTATTTGGGATAGCACAATCCATGCATCCCTGTAGGTGTCCATAGAATGCATTTGTAAACAATTCTGCGGTTTGGGCCATATTTCCCACTGGCCCGGGAGCTTTAAAGGATTCTACCTCGGTTTTGAGAAGTGTGAAGTTTGCTTTTGAGAAGTTCTTCACCGTGATTTCCTTGGCTGGGAGTGGGGAACGGGATAAGGATGTCCAGGGAGATTAATTTATGGTCAGATCTTACCAATGAGGGGTATACCTCTGGTATGGAACATAGAGTCCCCATGTTGGTGATGATCCGGTCAATATGTTTTCCCCTCTTGTGGGAGTGGTGACCAGTTGTTCCATGGCATTTGAGTTTATAAATTCTAGAAACCGTTGGGCAAAGGTGTTGGGGCTTGAGTAGTGCTCCCAGTCTATGTTTGGGTAGTTGAAGTC
This sequence comes from Protopterus annectens, assembly GCF_019279795.1. Classification (NCBI taxonomy): domain Eukaryota; kingdom Metazoa; phylum Chordata; order Ceratodontiformes; family Protopteridae; genus Protopterus; species Protopterus annectens. Next base: position 21,095,771 of record NC_056742.1, on the reverse strand, counting down.
ACCCAATATGATGGTGTTTGGAGAGACCTTCATATTTTCCAGTGTTCTCAGGAAAGCCGAGTGGGGTCCCTATGTTTGGGAGGGTGGTCTGTAGCAGGCTATAAACTGAAAGGCAGTTTTGCCCACTGTTTGTTGCACATGGATGGTCTCCGATGCTTCGTGCAGTGCCACTAACCTGGAGGTGTGGGTATCTTTGATGAATATGGATACTCCCTCTCCTTTTGTGGTTCGGTCCGAGTTTTGGGGCCGAAAAGCATGGTAGGAGGTATAACCTGGTATTGCTAGGGTGCTCTCAAGAGCCTTAAACCATGTTTCTGTTACTGCACAGATATCGATATTCTCCATAATGAGGAGAGCCTTGAGTGCGTGCATCTTGAGGTTTAGACTTCTGGCGTTGAGCAGCATTACCCTTAGTTTATTTTTCCTTGTGTTGTCTATGGAGGTGGGTTTGTCTTTTGAGCCCTGCCTAAAAAAGGCACTATGGGGGTGACAAGGGCTTTTGCCAGTATTCAAAAGCCCAGGGGTGACAGGTGCAAGCCATCCCTAGTGAAGCAACGTGGCTTGTTGAGCATGTCATCCCAGGCTGACAGACACTAGATCCCCTTTGAATGACACCAATACTTTAGCCAATTGTTAAAATTTATCATTTTGTCTTTATACTGTGGCATCATTCTTGGTGAGGGTAAGATGCTACTCAAGGTCAGGGTCATACCTGCCTGGGCTACATGATCAGAGAGCTCCTCTATGTCTCTTTTCATGTAGTCCAGGGAGGTACATCTCAGGTCATTCACACCAACATGGACAATGACGGAGTCATATTTGTACTTGCTTTGGAGTGACCTGAGTGCTTGTGTTATGTGGCGGATCCTGGCACCTAACAGGCAGCTTACAGTGACCTTCTCCTTGTTCAGCCTGGTGAGTGGGACGTCAGTGTGTCTGACAACAGAGTCACCTATTATTAGTGTATTTGATGTGTTGTTTAGCCTTAAGGGCTGTGACTGTGTGGCACACTGACTTTGTGAACTATGTGATAAGTGGGTATTGTTGTGGGGTAGCAGTTGTTTGGATGTCTGCTTTGGAGGTCTCTACTGCTTGGACAGATTTTTATTTAGAGCCTCTGAATATGTTTTTGTGTGTTTATGTGTTTGGTTTGCTGTTGCGATAGGTCTATGTGAGACTGGATTTGTGGTGTGTGTGGTTACCTTCTCCTCCTGACTGACTGTGCCAGTCCTGGGTTGAGAGAGCTCAGCCTCCAGTTTGGCTATATAGTTGCATCTCTCACATATATTTGGGTTTGTTGGGAGGAGGAGAGGGTTGTCTGTGTAAATAAGGTAGTTGTAACATTGCCTCAAGATTCCCATATTCACCAGCTGGACTGGAGAGTATACCCGAAACTGACCTTTGGACATGTCAGGATATTATGATGAAATACTTTTTTGACTGATCAAAAAGGATCTATAGGGTGTTAAGTGCTTAAAAAGAGTATAATAGAGTGTAGTGCTTAAGTTTATTGGTGTTTTGCTTATAAGATTATTTATAAGAGCAAGTGCAAGGCTTTAAAATGAAAATAGAGTGCTTCCTTTGAGATTGAGATCAATTCTAAGGGAAAAAGTGAAGAGCAGACTTTGTGGAGCGGGAAATAGTTTAAACCTGTTTAAGCAGCGCTGCCCAATGCTGCGCTATGCGCAAAATCACGCAAAACTGTGCTAAAGTGAGTTTTTAAGCAGGAGACTTGAAAGAGCTAGGAATTAGCCCAAAACGGCCAATAAACAACAAGTTTCTGGGCTGAGACCACTCCTCCAGGGACAGATAGGCTGCTCAAAGCTCCCCACTCCCACTGGTGAACAGAGAAGCTTCCTCCTATCCAAGTAAGGATATGGGCAACACAGGAACTGCACTAAAGTCCAGAATACAGCAAAACCTGTATTAAGGACTATTCTAGCTCAGAAAAGGTGGGAAACAAGGATATTTCTTTTGGTTTTGTTTTTTTTTTCTTTTTTAGGCAGATAGCAGAAAAAGCACAGTAAATAAATACTTTACACAGGCTAGCACACTTGAGTAAGCAGCCTCAACACTTAATTCAACAGAAAAAAGACAATTTCAAAGTGCAGGTAATAATATTTGTAGTAACAAACTTATTTTAAGCAAAAGAGCAGTTTCAACTCGCTTTTCGGCAGTTGAGGTCGGTATTTAGTTTATTGTTGGAGATATGGTGGGGGGAGATGTCAATTAACAACTAGTATATTCCTGTAGTTCGCATTACTTTCCTAGTCAGTGCTGTTATCTGTACCTTACAAGTACTAGTACACTACCCTATTGCCTTAGTTTGGGCAGTGATATGGCTGTCATCATCTTTATGCATGAACTGGTTTTACCTGCAGTATACACCTCTTACTTGGTATACCTTTGGAGGAAATGTTAGTTAACACTGACTGTTTCTACACATACTCCTAGATTCCAGGTTGATGTTATGCACATATCTGTCCATCTTTTTTTGCACAGACTCTGGCCATGTCTTGACCACATGCAGGTGAACCAGGACATATGTAGACTATTTCCCTCTTTAACCTTTAGTGACTTACAACACTCTTATACAGGATTTCCTAGACAGTTATATTATGTAGCACAGTGTGGGTGACAGTGATCAGTGATCCCTTATTAGTCAGAGCAACTGCAACACTCACAATTCCATATAATACCAGAGTAAATAGTATCAGTACAGGGTATCAAGCTTTTATTTCTCAGCACAGTGTTCGTATCCGACGTACCTGTGGGAACAATGTTTGTTAGCACTACCTGAATGTTGCCACACACAGTACCAGATTCCACATCACTATTATGCACATACATCTCACACTGTTACTGTACACACTCTGGTCACAGCTTGACAACATGGGGGTATAAATGGGACATACGTGGCTTATTACTCTCATAAGATTTTTGGGGAGTTGCTAGTGTGCCAGCTTTGTTCTTATATATGTGTGATGATCAGTTGTATTTCCTGTTTGCTGCCTATACATCTGGGATAATCCCACTGATTTCCCAGGGGGACAGGGTGACAGGCAGCAGATATGGGCCAATGTACTGGACATTCTGGACATATCTGTACAGTTGTGGGGTATGATTCTGCATGCAGACTACTACCACTCCCAGGATTAGAACCTGTGTGTGCTAAAAATACAACAATTCACGTCTCAGTTGCATGTCCTATTTGGATTTTGTTGTCTGTCTTTTCACTGTTTTCTGTCTATGTGTCTCTCAGTTGTACTAAATGACCTCTGGGGATTACACCAGTCATATACAGACATTCTTACACATTTTATTTATGTTGCACAGTGTGGGTAACAGTGCTTAATACAACAGTACTATTACATGATTGCAAATCTACATTACCATATAATGCCAGAGTATACACATGCAGTCCAGCAGTTAGACCTTTACTGTCAGGCTATAATGCTTTTATTTACATAAAAACTATATGAGACTCTTCCTGCCATATTCTCTGATGTATGCTGTACTTGCCTTAAACAATACAGGTTTTATACTGTCAATTAACTTACTAATGCTTTTAGATTTATTTCCTATGACAGTGCATGCAAGAGTTTTACTGACCTGCCTCGCGTCACAACCTCTGCAGGTGATAGCCATGGGCCTCCTGGTTCGCGGCCTGCTCACTTGCCACTGTGAAAGACATAAGAGGAATATTTAGCCATTCCTATCCATAATGTACATGAGCTGGCTATTATTACACACATAGTGGAGTGATACCTACACACAGCTGGGACAGCCCCTGCCATCCTAGCCTCTTGGATACACTGATCCAAGAGATCCCCCTTATGCCATTTCAGGTTGGCATAGTGATGCTTGGCCTGCTCACCAGTTCAGGATATGCCAGTGGCACTGCTGAGGTCACGGCGAGATGGTCCCAGGCTTCCACCTTATATTGGGAATGCTGGTACTGGCCCTGTAGCAGTCTCTGCTCATGGTCTTTGACAAGGAGTCCTGCCATGACTCTGGATTCCTGGTTGCCCCAGCACTGCACCCAAAAGCGCACTTCCTCTCCCCTTTCTGACATTTTTCCTGCAAGGGGAAGCTACAACCAGTTATGAGATGTATTCCCGCCTGTTGGGTTTAAGTAGGGCTGAATTCCCGCACTTTGTCGTGATTGGCCGGTTTTGAAATGGCTAAGCTATGGGCAAACCTGCTTACCTAAGCTTGGTATTGTTTAAAGGGGTATACCACTGGGCAAATTGAGTTAGCTGGCCTACACATTGCTTACACCAACTAAGCTGGGCTGTGCAATGTGCAATGCTTAGCATTGCTTAATATTTAATTTGTATTATATTTGCTTTTTGGCATTGATTTATTATTCATTACATCTTATATATATGTCTGGTAACCATGATTCATGTGTGCATACACTGTATGGGGTCCTTGTGTTTAACTGGGGACTTCAGCACTCTATTACAAGTACACCTCACATCTAGGCTTACTTCTGTACTCCAGTTCACATATTTATGTTATGTAGTAGGTTATAGAACATATGAATGTGTACTGATTCCTTTCACATGTTCAGTTTGATTTTACTATAGTGAGGATTTGTTTGGTTATGCCTCATTCTTATGTACTGCTGTGATGGCTTGGTGATTAACTACTGTGACTATAGTGTATAGGGTTCAAGACCTGCAAGGCTGTTTATTCTGTTGCTGTGCAGAACAAGGGCCATTGGATACTGAGTCATTAAGGCACTTTTAAGCACTTGTAAGCGGGTTTTTTGCTCAGGTTTGCACAAGGGTAAGCACTGCTACCCTCCAGTTAATGATGCTTACTGAGAGTTAGCTTCAATATTGCTTAACCTGTGTGTGCATTGCTTAAACTCACTTACTAGTGCTTACATATGCTTACTACTGCTTAATAGTGCTTACACTTGCTTATTAGTGCTTGCAACCACTTACAACTGCACTGATTTAGATAGTAATGTTTAATGGTTTTTGGGAAGGTGAGGGATTTGGAAACTGTATGGAGTTATCATTCATTACACAATTTACCTTCTATTTGTATCCATGATTCCTGTGTACATATACTGTTTGGGGCACATGTGATTATCTGTTGACTTTGCAACATTATGACACTGACACCTCACATCTGCATTTAATGCAGTACTCCAGTTCACAAATATATGTTATTTAGTAGGTTATGCTACAAAATATTGGTCATAATGTGATTTGACATGGAAAATGGAATGTGCTGGAGGGGGACTCGAACCGGGAATGCCTGCTCGTAAGGCGAATACTCTGCCCACTAAACTATTGCTATACTGCATTTGCATATATCTTCCTTGTTATCCTCTTCAGCCATTTAAGCTGCATTAACCATAGCTAAGCGATGAGCAAACCTGCACACCTACAGTTAGATTTAATCGGATTCATAAAAAAAACGGTATGTTTATTTTGTTTGTATTTGTTATTGCTGTTGTACACGTGGAGGGATGTTGCTGGGGGTATGCGGACACCTATGAGCAGTCTCGCTCATTTTTTTGGCCTTTTTGCTGTTCTTCATTGCAGGGGCATGTATATTCTGAGAGCTCTGCTCTCAGACATGCCCCCTGCACTCTTACACGCTCTGTGTAAGATTTGGAACTCAGGCAGCACGCCTACATTAATATGCATGGCACGCTGCCATCCTTCTCCTAAATGTCCGCTTCTGTGCAGGACTAAGGTAGTCCTGCACGGAAGATTAGTAAATCTGGGCCAGATTCAGCAAGCCTTGCATGGTGTGCAGGAACAGTGAAGGAGCTCCTGGAGGCAATATGGTTGCCATGCGATCCAGGAATAAGCTGTAAGGGCATGCAAGAGTGCTCTTGCACTATTCCTGCATGGACACAGCTCCTGTATGCAAATTACCCCATTTGCAGGTGAAAAACATGCAAATGAGTTGAATTTGCAATCCAGGAAGCTGTCAGCTGGCCATGCAGGACTAGTGTAGTCCGCAGAAATGTAGATAGTAACCAAGTACATTTCTGCAAACTACAAAACGGAGCCATGACAGCTCCAAATAAAGTGTGTATATGATGGGAAACCATGCCAATGTCCAAATATATGGCCATTGGCATGAAAAACAGTTTCAAAAATAAAAAAAAAAATAACTTTAATTTTTTTAGCCGATTTCAGCTGTTTAAGCATAGGGCAGCGGAGCGCAAATGGGATCAGGCCGAAAATATAAAAAAATAACCTGAAATAAGCATTCTAACCAAAATCACTATTTTGCCATTACACTGGTTTTTCCAACATACTCTACACCACTGGTGTATACAAGCGGGGAAATTTTAACAAACAAAAGCAACAAAATGATAGGGGCTGCAGTAGTTATTATACATCAACATGTGAAAGAGGCTGAGGGTGTTGAGGATGAGAATGCTGTCGACCAACCCACAGTGAGGAGATGGAGAAGAGTGTACAGACCCAGGGTAACCTACCAGGGGCTACATGAGCTGGAGATAGTGGAGCACTATAGGGTGGACAGGGACCTCCTACAGCAAATTTTTGAGCTGTGCCGGCCATGCCTGACACACAGAATTAACAAAGGGGAACCCATCCCAGTGGATACCAAGGTATGTGTAGGTCTAAGAATACTAGCCACAGGTTCCTTCCAAAGGCAAACTGGGGATATCATGGGGATCTCACAGACATCAGCATGCAGGGTACTCCACCAGTTCCTGGATGCCATGTCAGCACATGCCAGTAAGCACATATATTTCCCCAATACCTGTGAGGTGTTGGCCAGCAATTTGCATCTCTTCCACCAAATAACAGAATACCCTGAGGTAGTGGGTGCTATAGACTGCACACACATATGCATCAAGCACCACCTGGTGAGCGCGATAGGGTCTACATCAACCACAAGGGCTTCCCTTCCATCAACTGCCAGGTCATGTGCAATGCCCAGGGCATTATAATGAATGTGTGTGCTGGCTGCCCTGGAAGCTATCATAACTCCCACATCTGGCATCTGACACAGCTATATCAGAGATTTGCCAGTGGGGACATCCCTAATGGTCACCTAGTGGGGGATGCTGGTTATGCACTGGAGCCGTGGCTGATGACACCCATCAGAAATGCAGACACACCCGAACAAAAACTCCATAATGGAGCACACGCACAGACCAGAATTATAACAGAGCATGTGTCTTGGGTGCTCAAGTCATGGTTCTGGTGCCTGGATACATCCGGTGGAGCCTTGCAGTACTCACCAGCTACATGTACTCAAATTGTCATTGCATGTGCCATGCTACACAATATGATCCTGTGGAAACAGCTGCAGAAGAAACAGCATGGGGAAGGGCCACACAGCCCCCCACCATTGCCAATGCCTGCACAGGCACAGATTGACTCAGAGGAGGAACAACCTGAGCCTGCCCCAGTAGGCAGAAGTTGGCATGCCCAGTATGCCCTGGCCTTGGCAAAGAGGCAATGCATAGCACATAAACTGACACAGTAGGGACCCAGGGAATGACACCTCTCTCTGAATCACACATACAGTAAAAGGGATGTCAAACATGACACTACCTGTGCACAACCATGTATAGGGAGTGTACTATGTGCATCCAACATAGGCAGCCCTTCAGCACCATCCTCAATACTGGCACAGCCACAAGGTAAGTCACTCTTCCTACCAACTGCCAAATGGAGGAGTATGTGTTGTTACTTGTATCTATGGTATGGATGTGAGCATGCAAGGGAATCGGGTGGCTGAATGGGATGCCAGCAGATAGTAGACAGCTATAGTGGCAGCATGAGATCTGTAACAACTACTGGTGTCACCACAGTAGTCAGTACTACACATGGTGACAAAACCCACTGCAGAAAATGTGCTGGGCCACTTGTATGTCCATATGACAGACACATGCCAGTCAGGGAGGTCCACATACCCACCAACAGTCTCAGCCAGCAGGACAGGTGTAGACAAACACAAACAAAGGCTGTGCTAAGGCCTCTGAATGATGGTTATGGGTAACCTCCCTCCCAGGCCTGCACAGACAGACTACAGCAGGTCAGGCAGTAGGATGTTAGTTCTGAAGAGTAAGAACTCATATACTGATATGTAGGCAAATCAAACCTAAGACCTGCAGTACACTGATATGCCTCTAGTCAGCATGATAGGTTAGAATACAGAATGAAATGGAGTACCTGACATACCAGTACAGTCATAGCAAATGTGTACAAGTGTCAGGTGTGCCCCCCCCAGTCCTATGTAGTAATAGTCAGGTGTATCCCCCATTCCTATGTAGAAATGTAGTAACAGTCAGGTGTGCCCCCCCATTCCTATGTAGAAATGTAGTAACAGTCTGGTGTGCCCCCCAATCTCATGTAGACACATAGTAATACTCAAGTGTTCCTCCCAATCTTATGTAGAAATGTAGTTAACAGTCAGGTGTGCCCCCCATTCCTATGTAGACATGTAGTGACACACAGGTGTGCCCCCCCAATCTGATGTAAACATGTAGTAACAGTCAGGTTTGCACCCCCAATCCTATGTAGACATGTAGTAACAGTCAGGTGTGCCCCCCCATTCCTATGTAGACACGTAGTGACACACAGGTGTCCCCCCACAATCATATGTAGAAATGTAGTAACAGGTGTGCCCACTGCCCAGTGTTATGTAGACAGGTAGTAACACACAGGTGTGCCACCAATCCTATGTAGAAATGTAGTAACAGTCAGGTGTGCCCCCCATTCCGATGTAGACATGTAGGAACAGTCTGATGTGCCCCCCAATCCAATGTAGACATGTAGTAACAGTCAGGTGTGCCCCCCAATCCTATGTAGAAATGTAGTAACATGTACGTATAATACCAGTGGAGCACAGATTACCTGAGGTGGCCAAAGTAGCAGGATAGATTGTAGCATTTGTACAATATGCAGGTATGCATGTGTTAGGTTGGTGTGTGTCTCATATTGTGTGAGAGTGGTCAGTATGTATGCATGGTGAGGTTTGTCCTGGTGGCCATTGCCCAGTACTGCCAATGACAGGGCCAAGTCCTCACAACTGCAGTGCCACACACAATGCTCCCCAGTATAACACATTCTAGCAGTAAGCCATTGTAAATTTATGGAAGTAATATGTGTCACCATCTGAAAGATGGACATGGCATGACTGTTGGGCCAGATATACAAGCAGTACACAGGGGAAGGTACCCCAAACAGACAGTGTATAATGTGTATCCGTTCAATGGACACACCCTTGGAACTGTACATACAGGTTTGCAGCACATTATCTGGGCTTGTAGTAAGGAATACCGATGTCATCAGGCCAAACACTCGCAGACCACAAAGGTCATAGGAATGATGTATTGAGAAACAGCGGATGTCCCTGCACAATCCAGCATAAGTGGAATGCCCCATGCATATCTGTGAGTCAGATGCAAGTAGTGTCCATAGCACACATGCACCCAGCTCACCCAACCACCACCCACAGGTACCTCTCCATTCCTACCCCTGGTGTTGGGAATGGGTACAATATGACCCCCACCTGTGTATGGCAATAGCAAAAGAATGCAGCATGCAGTGCAGGTGTCCCATGCAGGTGTGTCCCCGGCTGTAAGCAGCACTCTGCCAGCATCCACACCACTTGATCAATACTGACAGAAAGTATTGGCATGAACACTTGGCACACCTACCCTGTCACTTCAGGGGTATATACTGGATTGCAGTCTGGGACTGTAGGACAGACAGAATGCAACAGCCTGCTACAGCTGGCCTGCATCACTACCAAATGGCCTACAGTCCTCTGCCAAAGGCCTGTGTCTCACCCGTACTGCCACTGTATGTTATGTCATGGATTCCCAAATAACAACATAATACAGTCCACAGAACCCATATGCAAGGCCATGTGGACAAACCACAGTAACATGTCCACCATGTCCCACTGCATGAACTGAGGACCAACACCAATATTCTGCTGTGATGAGGTGATAACTATAGGAAAAGTATCAGAGAATGTTTGCATAATGTATAGAAGAGGATAGAATAATAGGGGGGGGCATGGGCAGCATGGAATGTGCGAAGTCCAAAACACAGCCATGTGCACATACTATCCCTGACTGCAAACACAAGAATGGGTGGCTACAAACCTGCTTGTAAACCACAACAGGGGTAATGTCCTGACTTATGACCCCTGCCTCTGGGTAACCTGTGTGAATCTGTACAGCTGTGAGGTATTGCCACAGCAAAATAAGGCCATATTGTCATGTTGATGGATGTACAAGTATGGGATCCTCTGCCACCACTGTACCAAGGTTCTGAACCAGTTACACAGACCCAGTAACAAGTGTTTGAAGCTCCCCCTCCAGAATGGCATTAGTTTGCAGGAATATGTAGGCATATGATCACAATACTGGACACAGCCGCATTCACCCTGTGTCCCCAGGACATCACTGTGAGCAAAAATATCTACCTGACAGTACTTGATGACATAAAACATCACAGTGTATAACAGTACACATGTTTGAATATCTCTGCTGACACCAGGACCATGTATCAGAAGCAGCACAGACACAATTACCTGCAGTACCCATTATCCCTTGTCCAGTCTGACCCCATGTTGTCAACTGATCTACAGATATCCTGCAGAAATAGTTTGCTAGCTGTAGGTGTAGGACACAAAAGTCTGCATTGGAGTACAATCTACCTGGAATGGATCCACACACACATACAGAAGGGCATACTGGGCATGCTGCCACACTTAGAGAAATGAAGGCAATGTCAGACAACAAAATGCTGAAAGGTCATACTGGGCATGCTTACACACTTAAAGAAATGAAGCCCATGTCTGGCAACAACAGTGGACCATACATATCTGACAGTTGCAGATGTTAGTGCATACACTCCTCAGTATGCACCAGTCATGCTTTGCACACACACATTGGATAGGAATACACACATATATCCAAGGACAACTCTCTATAATATGCCAAAAGTACACATACATAGATGTGTGGAAGAGAGTGACAGTGACAAAGAGCCTTCCATCATGAGGCCTGTCCCACCCAGCACACAGCCAAATGACTACAACCACATGATGTGCAAATGTCACTCACTGTAGACATTTGCCTCTGGAATCCCTCAGCATTATATACTCTGTGGTGCTAGTGCTAACTGTGCAACATGACTGTACAAGGCAGTAGTCATCTAGCAGTTGTATACACATACCTCTGCCTAAGTGTGGTGTATCTGCCTCTAGATGAATGGGTTGTGGCCCATGCACACACACACTGCCCTCCCTATTGCCCTACTATGGCAAGCCTGCTGATTTCAGTATCTTTGAAATACACCTTTGGGGAAGTGATAGCCCAGTAGTCGCTGTGGCATGTCCTTTAACTGTGCATTGTTGTAGTGTAATAAACTAGTTATGTAGGCATTCTAATCCCAGATGAGGCAACTGTGTGTGTGTTTGTCTGTGTAGGGATTAATGCTTTTTAGGCTTGTCACACTCATTACAATTCAAATGCCCTGCTTTGCCATGCCTGGTGATGTCATTCACTTTGAAATACACCTTTGGGGAAGAAGTAGCCCACTAATCTCTGTGGTGTGCCCTATAACTGCATAATGCTGTAGTTTGATAAACTAGTTAGGTAGGAGGTCTATTCCCAGACATGGCAAGTGTAGATGTTAGTTTGCCTGTGTTGGGAGCAATGCTTTTGAGGCCATTCAAAGTCACTACAACCTCCAGTGCCCTTCTTTGGCAAGCCTGCTGATGTCATTCATTTTGAAACACACTTTTGGGGAAAGAGTAGCCCTGTAATCTCTGTGGTGTGCCCTATGACAGTATAATGCTGTAATGTGATATAGTAGTTTGGTAGGAGTTCTATTCTCAGACATGGCAAGTGTGGATGTTTGTGTGTATATTTGTTTGTCAGTGTAGGGAGCAATGCTTTTGAGGCCATTCACAATCAATACAACCTTCATTGACATTCTTTGGCAAGCCTGCTGATGTCATTAATTTTGAAATACACGTTTGGGGAAGGAATAGTCCAGTAATCTTTGTGGTGTGTCCTATAACAATGTAATGCTGCAGTGTGATATAATAGTTTTGTAGGGGTTCTATTCCCAGACATGGCAAGTGTGGATGTTTGTTTACCTGTGTAGGGACCAATGCATTTGAGGCCATTCACAGTCAATACAACCTCCATTGCTCTTGTTTGGCAAGCCTGCTGATGTCATTCATTTTGAAATACACTTTTGGGGAAGAAATAATCCAGTAATCTCTGTGGTGTGTCCTATTACAGTGTAATGCTGTAGTGTGAGATAATAGTTTGGTCGAAGTTCTATGGCAAGTGTGGATGTTTGTTTGTTGGTGTAGGAAGCAATGCTTTTGAGGCCATTCACAGTCAATACAACCTCCATTGCCCTTCTTTGGCAAGCCTGCTGATGTCATTCCCTTTGAAATACACCTTTGTGGAAGACGTAGTCCAGTGATCTCCGTGGTGCATCCTATAACTTTGTAATGCTGTAGTGTGATAAACTAATTAGGTAGGAGCTCCAATCCCAGACATGGCAACTGTGAGGCTTGGTGTGTCTGTGTTTGTCATTTGTATCCTGTGTGGAGGTGAGTGTGTAACAACTGGACTCCTTGTGTTGTGGATTTTGTAAATTTCTTATATGGTGGGCCTATTATATGTCACAATGTCCACCTTACAAGGATAACAGATGTCAAATAGCCAAGAGGCAGGGGTTGCCAGTCCATACCCCTACATGTGACATCAAGGCCTGGTGAACAAATTAAGCAACCCTTGTATTACCCAGAGAGCACTCCCAAACCCATGTCTCATACACAAACACACTTGCCTAGGCAACAACCGCTTTGTTGATAGTACCCTGAATATTGCCCACAAATAGTAACCATGGTGTGATTGCAGTGGACTACAGAGGGCATGGCACCCTGTCCTATCACTACAATAGGCACATGATTGCAGTCAGTGTGCCTTCACTATGTTCTCCACTGGATGCCTGCAACAACTGTAGTGCCATCAAATGTGACCCATAAAGGACATACCATGCTTAAACACATGCCCTGTATGGACAGATGCCACTGACACCAGAGAATACCTTTATTATGCTATCAGTGTAGGTGCAGGGTCAACCTGGTGTCCATTAGCAGTTGCCACCACATGAGGCCAGGACTGGCACATTTGATAACAATCTGTGTACACAACATGGGCCAGACACCCCAGGTACAGTTCCACATGTCACTGAACATGCATGTGGGACATGTGCACATCCCAGACACCATCCATGTCATGGACTATAGAACACATAAATGGCAAGCATTGCACAGCACTGGCCACACACAATAGTAACTCTGGTGACTGGATGGTGACTACAATACCCACCTGTGTGTGCCAATCCAGACACTACACCCCTGAATTATACTGCAGACCATTGTCATGTGGCCTGATGCCAAGGTATACCCTTCACCTAGCCTTTTACAGCCTTCTGGCACAGTCAACCACTACACACCTGTGAAGCAGTGCACCCATGCAAGTCAGTACTGGCACCCAGTGCCTGTGTGTGTGGAGTGTGATGCTTTTGACCCCATTCACACTCACTACAACTCCCACTGGCCTACTGAAGCATGCCATCTGATGTCCGACACCTTCACATACCCTTTGCCCATATATCATCCGAATAACACCTGTAGTGTATGTGATAACTGTGTATTACTGTACTGTGGCAAACTAGCTAGTAGGAAGTCTATTCTTGACCCTGCCAACTGTGTTAATGTGTGTGAGTCTCTGAGAGAGTGTGGATGTGTTGACGTTGATACCTGTTCATGTGGACAGGCACGCTTACTACACCTACCTTAACACTCCTATATCACTGTTGCAGATGTCACTCACCATCAGATATACCTTTGGACAGCTCCTCAGCATGTAAGTTATGTGGCGCATGCAATAACTGCATAGACATGTGATAACAATACATAGTCAGGAGTTTGAAACCCTGTACTGATAGATGTGTGACACAAACATGCTTAGGTTTTACTCTCCCACACCCACCCTGACTTACTTTGTCTCTGTCTCTCTCACTCCCTCTCTGATGGATGTGGAGAAGTACACCTGCTTTGCTTCGGCAGCAGCTTATGTTTTGTAAGTGATGCTCATGATCAGCTGATGGCCTCTGCACGAATTGCAGTTCCCCTCTAGCTGATTGCATGTGAACAGCTGTGGTAACATTCCCATAGCCAATTGGATGGAAACACACTCCAATATCTAGGAACATCATGTGGGTATTGGGCCTTTCATTCACTGTGAACAGGACCTCAAGTTGGTGTTTGGCAAACAGCATCACAGATAGTATTGAGATTTACCTCTAACAACATACACTGTGGAGACAGGCCAACAGACAGGAGGGGGATGTGCCAGACCTGACTACAGAATGTAAGTGTTGCTCTTCTGCATTTGAAGTAATGTCAGTTTAACAGAGTGTATGCGGATATGGCTGGTCTACATGATTTAATTCTTGTGATGACAGTGTTATGTGTTTGAGGAAACTCCCACCTGTAGGGTTATCTGCAGACTGGGCAGTGTGTGGCGCCTTATGTTTCTTTCGTTACTCACAGAACACCTATCTTAGAACTGCAGAAGCATAGTCTGGGGATTGCAGTCAGTACATGGGGACATCCATGAGAGTTACTGACTTCATATCCCTCATAGGACATATGTCACATCAACACTGATACGACAGTAAATGTATGAGGTTATCACAGCAACATGCCAATATTGGCACAGTGTTTGTGGCTCCAGCCAGAAGTCTATCAACCTTTGTACATATGTCATGCAGTAAGAGGTGCATATGCCCTGTACACCATTATTTAATGACATCATACCTTATAACAAGCCAGTCAGATAGACTGCTAGACATGTTATGTATAGTAGGGGTTATTTCTGAGGACATAACCTGGGCATTCTCCGGTTGTGTGTACAGTACTGGGGTCGGAGTACTTATGGTGATTGTCGACAGTATGTGTATTGTGTATACGTACCTTGGGCTGTGCACAGACTGTGGTAGATGCCATTGTTCCTGGTCCTGTTCTATCTGATGTTACATGCTGCTCCAGTGTATGGTACCCTATCGGCTCATATGTCTGTAGGGCCAAACATATACATGTCCCATACCACAGACAGGCATTGGACCACACTATGTCGTGAACCAGTTTATGTAGGGTTAGTGTGTGAGTAGCACATATGAGGATGGTGTTTATCAGACAGTCCATATAGTGTCATATTAAAATTGTGTACCATATGTGGCTGTGGCTGTATTCACATTGGTTGTGGGTATGCACTTTCTCACAGGTGTCTGTTACTCTGTGCTGTGACATGCATGAAGAGCCTGCTATATTTGTAGGTACATGTGTATTCCCCCATACAAAATGTAGTCCAGTGTTGTGGCAGTCTGCCTGTAGTTTGCACAGTACTTTGTGATATGCCTAGCAGCTTAGTGTAATTACCCAGTGTGCTGTTATGTCCAGTTATTTGCAAGACATACTGCTGCCAGGCCACCATACCTGTTGTGTATTTCTGACAAAGCAGTGGGATTCTGTACAGACGTATGTCACTAACAACTGGGTAGTATATGGCCATGTGACCTCTGTGAATGCCTAAACCGTGTGGGAATATGTAGTCTAGTATTTACGTGATATACCCATCCACATTGTCAGGCATGCTCCATATGTCTCGCATGAAGGAGATCTGTGTACACCTCTGGACTGACCACAGAGTGCCAGACTGTCCACAGATATTGGTCTATTAAGACAACCCCTGTTACAGTAGCAACAGTCTACATATATACCTGCAATATATACATGACATCCTCTTGCTCTAAGAGGTTGGGACTATTGGTGCTGAGGTAGGACTCCACTCCATGTTCTGGACATATGGTAAACATAAATATATATATATATATATATATATATATATATATATATATATATATGTATGTATGTGTATATATATATATATATATATATATATATATATATATATATATATATATATATATTCATATATGTATATAGATATATACACATATACATATCGACATACATATATGGATATATATGTATATATATATATATATATATATATATATATATATATATATATGTACATATACAAACTCAAATATATACATATACACAGCTATATATGTCTACACATATACAAAGTTTCTTTGCTCACCAGTGGGAGTGAGGAGCCTTGAGAAGCCTATCTTTCCCTGAAGGAGTGACCTCAGCACAAGAGCCTGTAGTAATTGGTCGTTTTGGACCATTTCCAGCTCTTTTGAAGTTCCCTGTTTAAAATCCGCCTCTCAGCATTTTTTCTGGCTATACTACTCAGAAACAGCTCCTCATGGTCCTGCAGAGTGGTGCTAGCAGCAGAGAACTGAGAAAAGTGACTACTTTCCTGATCTAAGTATTGTTTTTGCTGTTTTACCTGAGAGACCTTCTTTTTCTTACTTTGAACAAGTTTAAACTGCTTTATTACATGTTCTTTGCATTGTACATTATCTGCACTTAAGTTACAGTTGGTCGAAAGTTTGTTTGTTAAATTTAACTGTTGAGGCTGCCCACTAAAGTGCGCTAGCCTGTGTAATTGATTTATTACTGTTTCCTGCATTACTGTGTACTTTTTAACTCAAAAAACAAAAAAAACCAAAAAACATATCCTTGTTTTCCCGCCTTTTCTCGACTAGTTTAGACCAATATACAGGCTTTGCTATATTCTGGAATGTGGTGTAGTTCCTGTGTTGTCCATTGCCTTACTTGGATAGAAGGAAGTTTCTTTGCTCACCAGTGGGAGTGGGGAGCCTTGAGCAGCCTATCTGTCACTGAAGGAGTGACCTCAGCACAAGAGCTTGTAGTAATTGGTCGTTTTGGACCATTTCCAGCTCTTTTGAAGTTCCCTGTTTAAAATCCGCCTCTGAGCGTTTTTTCTGGCTATACTACTCAGAAACAGCTCCCCGTGGTCCTGCAGAGTGGTGCTACCAGCAGAGAACTGAGAAAAGTGACTACTTTCCTGATCTAAGTATTGTTTTTGCTGTTTTACCTGAGAGACCTTCTTTTTCTTACTTTGAACAAGTTTAAACTGCTTTATTACCTGTTTTTTGCATTGTACATTATCTGCACTTAAGTTACAGTCGGTCGAAAGTTTGTTTGTTAAATTTAACTGTTGAGACTGCCCACTAAAGTGTGCTAGCCTGTGTAATTGATTTATTACTGTTTCCTACATTTCTGTGTACTTTTAAACTCAAAAAACAAAAAAACAAAAAAAAAACCTTTGTTTTCCCACCTTTTCTTGACTAGTTTAGACCAGTATACAGGCTTTGCTGTATTCTGGACTGTGGTGTAGTTCCTGTGTTGTCCATTGCCTTACTTGGATAGAAGGAAGTTTCTTTGCTCACCAGTGGGAGTGGGGAGCCTTGAGCAGCCTATCTGTCACTGAAGGAGTGACCTCAGCACAAGAGCTTGTAGTAATTGGTCGTTTTGGACCATTTCCAGCTCTTTTGAAGTTCCCTGTTTAAAATCCGCCTCTGAGCATTTTTTCTGGCTATACTACTCAGAAACAGCTCCTCGTGGTCCTGCAGAGTGGTACTAGCAGCAGAGAACTGAGAAAAGCGAGTACTTTCCTGATCTCAGTATTGTTTTTGCCGTTTTACCTGAGAGACCTTCTTTTTCTTACTTTGAACAAGTTTAAACTGCTTTATAACCTGTTTTTTGCATTGTACATTATCTGCACTTAAGTTACAGTTGGTCGAAAGTTTGTTTGTTAAATTTTACTGTTGAGGCTGCCCACTAAAGTGCGTTAGCCTGTGTAATTGATTTATTACTGTTTCCTGCATTTCTGTGTACTTTTTAACTCAAAAAACAAAAAAAAATCCTTGTTTTCCCACCTTTTCTCGACTAGTTTAGACCAGTATACAGGCTTTGCTGTATTCTGGACTGTGGTGTAGTTCCTGTGTTGTCCATTGCCTTACTTGGATAGAAGGAAGTTTCTTTGCTCACCAGTGGGAGTGAGGAGCCTTGAGCAGCCTATCTGTCCCTGAAGGAGTGACCTCAGTACAAAAGCTTGTAGTAATTGGTCGTTTTGGACCATTTCCAGCTCTTTTGAAATTCCCTGTTTAAATCTGCCTCTGAGCATTTTTTCTGGCTATACTACTCAGAAACAGCTCCTCGTGGTCCTGCAGAGTGGTGCTAGCAGCAGAGAAGTGAGAAAAGCGACTACTTTCCTGATCTAAGTATTGTTCTTGCTGTTTTACCTGACAGACCTTCTTTTTCTTACTTTGAACAAGTTTAAACTGCTTTATAACCTGTTTTTTGCATTGTACATTATCTGCACTTAAGTTACAGTTGGTCAAAAGTTTGTTTGTTAAATTTAACTGTTGAGGCTGCCCACTAAAGTGCGTTAGCCTGTGTAATTGATTTATTACTGTTTCCTGCATTTCTGTGTACTTTTTAACTCAAAAAACAAAAAAAAAAATCCTTGTTTTCCCACCTTTTCTCGACTAGTTTAGACCAGTATACAGGCTTTGCTGTATTCTGGACTGTGGTGTAGTTCCTGCATTGTCCATTGCCTTACTTGGATAGAAGGAAGTTTCTTTGCTCACCAGTGGGAGTGGGGAGCCTTGAGCAGCCTATCTGTCCCTGAAGGAGTGACCTCAGCACAAGAGCTTGTAGTAATTGGTTGTTTTGGACCATTTCCAGCTCTTTTGAAGTTCCCTGTTTTAAAATCCGCTGCTTGCTGATTGTGACAGCATAGCAGCACAGGTTAAACAGGCTTAAACTATTCCTGGCTCTGCCAAGTCTGCACTTCAGTTTTTCCCTTAAGAAAGCTCTACTTTCAAAAAAAATCAGTCTATTCGCTATATTATAAGCCTAGCACTTGCTCCTAAAACCCTTCTTTCAAGTGAAGCACCCTTAAACTAACGTAAGCACTACATCCACCTTCAATCAGTGTTAATACCCACTTCCCTTCAAAGTCCTCTCTGACCCAGTTTCACATCACTCCCTTATACTATTCTGGCATGTCAAGTGGTATATTACTGACGTCCTCTCCAGTTCAGCTGGTTAATCTGGGAATCCTGAGACAATGTTACAATTGTCTCATGTACACAGACAACCCTCTCCTCCTCCCAACAAACACATGTGAGAGATGCAACTATATAGCCAAACTGGAGGCTGAACTCTCTCAACACAGGACTAGCAAGACCAGACATGAGGGGAAGGTAATCACACACACAACAAACCCAACCACAACTGCAAACCAAACACATAAAAACACAAAGACATACTCGGAGGCTCTAATAAAAAACTTACCAAAACAACAGAGGCTCCCAAAGCAGACACCCAAGAAAACACCACCTCAAAACACAGCACATGCAACACATAGTACACTAAGTCAGTGTGCCAAACAATCACAGCCCTTAAGGCGAAACACCATGCCTGATACACTAGTAATAGGTGACTCTATAGTCAGACACACTGAAGTTCCACTTACCAGGCTGAACAAAGAGAGGGTAACGGTGAGCTGCCTGTCAGATGCTAGGATCCGCCACATAACACAAGCACTCAGGTCACTCCAAAGCAAGTACAAATATGACTCTGTCATTGTCCATGCCGGCGTGAATGACCTGAAATGTACCTCCTTGGACTACATGAAAAGAGACATAGAGGAGCTCTCTGATTATGTGGCCCAGGCCGGTATGACCCTGACCCTGAGAATCATCTTGCCTTCACCAAGAATGATGCCATAATACAAAGACAAGATGATCAGCTTTAATAATTGGCTCAATTACTGGTGTCATTCTAGGGGGATCCAATGTCTGTCTGCTTGGGATGACATGCTGGACAAGCCACGTTGCTTCGCAAGGGATGGCTTGCACCTGTCACCACTGGGCTTCCGGATATTGGCTAAGGCTCTTGCCACCCCCATAGTGCCTTTTTTAGGCAAGGCTCAAAAGACAAACCCACCACCTTAGAAAACAAAAAAGGAAAAAAACTAAGGGTAATGCTGCTCAACGCCAGAAGTCTAAATCTCAAGATGCAGGCCCTCGAACCACTCCTCAGTATGGAGAGCATCAATGTCTGTGCAGTAACTGAAACCTGGTTCAAGGCTCCTGAGAGCACCCGAGCCCTACCAGGTTATACCTCATATCATGCATTTCGGCCCCAAAACTTGGGCCGAACCACAAAAGGAGGGGGAGTGTCCATATTCATTAAAGACACCCACACCTCCAGGTTAATGGCAATGCACGAAGCATTGGAAACCATCCATGTGCAACTAACCATAGGCAAAACTGCTATACAACTTGTAGCATGCTACAGACCATCCTCTCAATCTCAGGAACTCCATTCAGCCTTCCTGAAGACACTGGAGGATATGAATGTCTCACCAAATACCATCATATTGGGAGACTTCAACTACCCAAACATAGACTGGGTGCATTATTCAAGCCCTAACACCCTAGCCCAAAGGTTCCTGGAATTCATCAACTCAAATGCGATGGAACAACTAGTCACCTCCCCCACAAGGGGAAATAATATACTTGACCTGATCATCACAAACATGGGGACAAAATGCTCAACACCGGAAGTATACCCCTCACTAGTGAGATCAGACCACAAACTAATAACCCTAGATATTCCTATCCCACCTCCACCCCAGCACAAAAGACCACAGTGAGAAACTTCTCAAAAGCCAACTTTACACTCCTTAAGACTGAAATGGTATCCTTGAAGCCCCCTGGGCCAGTGGAAACCACATCCCACACTGCTGAATCCTTCACAAATGCTTTCTACAGACATCTCCAAGAATGCATGGATCATGCAATCCCAAATAAAACCAAGACCCTTTCCACCAAAGGCAGGCGTCCTATCTGGTGGACCCCAGCCATAAACAAACTTTATAACAAGAGAATGAAGCTACTGCAAGACAGAGCAAAATCCCATAAAGGGAAGGCATCTCTGATCAGCACTAGCAAAAAACTACGATCGCTCATAAA
Source organism: Protopterus annectens (assembly GCF_019279795.1). Taxonomy (NCBI): domain Eukaryota; kingdom Metazoa; phylum Chordata; order Ceratodontiformes; family Protopteridae; genus Protopterus; species Protopterus annectens. Next base: position 21,074,718 of record NC_056742.1, on the reverse strand, counting down.
ATCATCAAAGGCCAACTTTGAGAGAAAAATTGCTAAGGACACTAAAGATATCCACAAGGCCTTCTTCAGTTATGTTAGAAACCTGGGCGGAAACCCTCAGATATGCTCAGAGTTAGTTCATAATAGCAAGAAATACACTGAACCCACAGATATTGCCAACATACTGGCAGACGGGTTCAGTGCAAATTTCTCCCCTCCCTCACCCCCAAAAGATGAAGTATTTATCCCAGCTGAATGCAACCTTCCTGACATCTCAGATGTCCAGGTGAGAGCTGCTCTCAGCAAAGCTAAAAATACAGCATCTATGGGACCAGACGGTGTCCCGGGTTGCGTGCTACGTGAACTCCTAGAGGAGCTAAACCCGCACATAAGAATGCTGTTTAATCTTAGCCTTACTACAGGATATGTCCCTGAACACTGGTGTACAGCAACAGTGGTCCCACTCCACAAAGGAGGCACCTCTACAGACCCTGGAAACTACCGCCTCATAAGCTTGACCAGCCTGGTCTGCAAAGCTATGGAAAGGATCATTATGGAACTCATAAACAAAGACATCGGGGACCTACAGACAACTGACCCTACCCAGTTCGGCTTTGTAAAAGGCAGATCCTGCCTTTTGAACCTGGTGGACTTTTTTGAAACAGTCAGTAGAGCCATCGATGAAGGCAAAGCAGTTCATACAGCCTACCTGGACCTGGCAAAAGCCTTCAACACAATACCCCACTCAGGCATCATAGACAAGCTCAACAGCTTAAATCTAAACCCGTATGTCACAAGACGGGTTGCAAACTGGCTAAAGGACAGAACCCACAAAGTCAGAATAGCTGGAGCTATGTCAGATTCTAAGCCAATCACAAGTGGAGTCCCACAGGACTCTGTCTTGGGACCCCTCTTGTTTGGCATTTATTTCTCAGATGTGCAGGCAAACATAGGGGGGTTGTGGCTAACAAAGTTCGCAGATGACTGCAAACTAGGCGCCATAGTCAATACACCAGCTGACACATGCATCCTTCAGAAGGGCCTTACAGAAACAGACGACTGGTGCCAGAGTCATGGCCTTAAACAAAATGCCAAAAAATGTATAGTCATCCCCTTTGGGAAAAACAAAGTAACCACAAATTACCACATAAGTGGTAATCCATTAAGTATAAAAAAAGTAATCAGAGACCTGGGGACCCAAGTTGACAGTGACCTCTCATTTGACACTCACGTCGCCAAAGTGGTTAGAAAGACCTTCTACCTTGCCCACCTTATCATGAAGGGTTTCACATCCAGATCAAAAGATGTCATTGTATCCCTATATTCCTCCCTTATCAGGCCTGTGATTGAGTACAATGCCCCATTTGGTATGTACCTCACCCGGCACCTGCAGCAGCTGGAGAGACCCCAAGAGTACCTCACCAAGAGGATCAAGGGTCTCCAACATATGTCATATGCTGCCAGACTAAAGAAGCTCCAGCTCTATTCAGTAGCATACCGCCTGCTCAGAGGTGATCTGTGCCTGACGTACAAGGCCATGTCCAATCCGGAATTAATGGACATGCTCCACCTCAAAAAATCCAAATCCATCAGAGCCACGAGAGCTAAAGATCTAAACCTCAGTACAAATATGAATAGGGCATGCTGGAGGGACAGGTTCATAACCCAGAGGCTTCCCGCACTCTGGAACAGGATCCCAGTCCATGTTAGGCAGAGCCCCTCACTGACTCTCTTCAAGAGAAATCTTGACGAGTGGATGGGTGATCATAGGTTTACAATTGTAATCACTGCTGATAGGAATACTGAAGATCAAGAACACATGAACACAGTTGAGTAAAAAGCAGAACACCTTTATCCAACACCTTTATCGTAGGTTTACCCTGGGGGTCATCTCTGTGTCATTACTAGACAGAGGCACAGTAAACTAAATTTATTTTGTACACTTTTGTATCACTACATGGGGTGGCGAAAGCCACGTACACTATGGCTAGGCTTATAAATGCCCTAGGGCAGATAGCCTAGTACCATACTATGAAACTATGAAACTATAGATATATATGCACATATATTTATGGATACCTACATATACATTGGCATAAGTAGGTATATCTGTACACATAGGATGTGCATATATATATATATATATATATATATATATATATATATGCAGAGAGATCTAAAAATGGCCATATATATGATGCAGTATACAGATGTGTAGAAATACATATATATGAATATATATGTGTAGGTACATGTAGACCTATATCTACATATGTATATGTGTATATCCATATCCTTGTCATGTGTAAACATCATGGTTGTGTATACCTTCCCAGATGTATCTCACCGTATGTATCTGATATGTGTACATTTAGATATAACAACATATGTGATGCAACAGTAATAGCAATAACAAGTACTACACAACTGTGGAAGTCAAAGCAATTGTTCAATACTATTCAATATGTGTACTGACAGATATATTGGAAAAACCACAACTGTCTTCACATCTGTCATGGTGTATTGGTTAACTGTTGTGACTATAGTGTACAGAGTCCTGGGTTCAAGACCTGCAAGCGCTGTGTATTTTGTTGCTGGGCAGAACAAGAGCTGTTGGATACAGAGTGGTTAAGGCAGTTTTGAGCAGCTTTAAGCACATTTGTGTGCTGTTGCGTGAAGCTAAGTGGTGCTAAGGTATGGTTAAATGTACGGGCGCTTACACTGTGTAGGCTTTGCTTACCAGTACGCAAATATGCTCAGCTGTAATACTGTAGCAATGCTGAAACCTGCTAAGCATGGCTCAGCCCTGGTAACCAGTGCTCATGTCCCAGTCTGATAATATAGCAGGGTAATGTCATCTGTAATAAGTGTATGAAATGTCATGTACTTAACATGTGTCTATGTGCTGTCATTACAGTAGCAAGGGGTGTGAGTCTCATGTCTGGGACACTCAAGTATATAAGACCTGTACAGCACTCTTATCCATATGAATGTGTTACATACAAGGGTAGTAACCCAGGTTACGTACTGTCACACTGCTATGTAATGTATCATGGTGGTACTACTGTTGACAGTGCTTTCCCAGGCAAGAGTAGATTGTTAAATGTAGTACTGACAACAAGCACCCCTACAGACATAGCTGGACTCTGAGACCTCACTGTCATGTTCCTGGTGTGTGAGCTGTGTCACAGTATATATCCCCTACTGGAGAATAATCTGAGATGTGGAAAGTAACTGAAGGCAACTGTTTGTACAGCACATGTCAGTGAGGGTTTCCAACATGTAGTAATGGCATACATACTGGTGTCAGATGTCTATCTGTCGACACATTCATCCTACTGCATAGCTACTTGCCAAGATGATGTCTGTCAGTCCCTGTAGAGATGTGCAGATGGCAGGTATCTTGCTTGGATACATACAGGCAACCTATGCTTGATGACACTGACATGTCTGCCCAGCTGTGTTATAGCTGGCACATATAGGAGACAACACCTTGTATGCACCACATACCATGGGTACTTCCACTACACTGCCAAACTTAACAGAACATGCTTGGGTTCAAGTCTCCATCACAGACACTATCCATGTGTTGTAATACATGTTGCATACATGTCAACTGGAACACCTCAGTGGCCATTTGCAGGAGGCACCCAGAGGATTGGCTCATGCATGTCACTCTCACTCTGAGGGTCACCACAGTGGTGTCTGTCAATAGAATGCCTGCTGGCACATGACAGTTGGCATGATACCACTGTACACACATCCCCTACACTTCCCATCTCTCCATGGACAATAGCCAGGTACACACCTATGACCACCTGCAGCAATGCACCCCAGTACTGACAAATGTGTATGTGTGCATTACTGAGGATAGCAGTGTCTGGGTGTTAGTACATCTGTAGTTGGGAATACCTTGAGGGCCTTCACACCCACAGCAACACCTATTGCCATAGTAAGATGTGGCTGCTGCTGTACTGGACATTACATGTACCCTGTTACTCTCTTCTCCCTAATGGCTACATGAGCCTTGCAGTACCAGCACAACATTGTTGTACAAATGGGTCAATAGGCATGGGATAACCATTGAGTTCTGGCAAGTGTGTTTATGTGTACATATCTGTATATCTGTAGGGTACAGCATTCTGAGGCCACATACTGCTATTACAATATGCATTGCCACACAGTAGTATGGATGGTGTTGTTGCTGCCCATAGGTGAGGCATGATTATGCAACACCCTACTATGCCTGTGGCATGTACATTATTTGTATATCCCTGTAGTGCCACTGTTGGATGTACAATGGGTTGTATCAAACAGTCGTGGGCAATGTGTGATGGTGGATATGTCAGAGTGTCATCATGTGTTCCATTGAGTACAATACCCACTGTGGAATGTGGGAGCTGTGTACACTGTAATTACACCATGGTACACCTGGTATATGTCCCATGTACCACTGTATGGTGACCACTGTCACCATCAACCATACAGGTAACTGATATCACAATCCAGCCCAGTTATGCATGTGCTGTGTGCAGCCTACCTGAAACACATTGGACACACTGACAAGTAAGTTAGCACTGATAGGCCCAGGTCTCTTGGATGTGTGTCTGCCTGTTATGTGTCTGTTAATGTGTATATGATGGTATGTCACACTATGTATTGTCCATATACAACCATTACATCCCCCATTACTATACTGTACATGTCTGGGGATGTTCTGTATGTAACATGTAACCTGGAACACATCTCACGCTAAATGCTGTGTGGTGTGTGCAATGAAAGCCACACACTTCAGCAGCACTACATACCAAGGTAGGGGTCTAGACCCAGTGTTGCCAAGTAAGAATGTGCATGTATGTAGATGGATCTACATCAGGTTGCTGATTGTTAATGTCCCAGTGGGTCACTTGTCCATGTGGTAAAGGCAGTAACTGTTATACAAATCTGTGACATGTGTTCAACTGTACCTAGGATATGTCACAACCATGGTGTCACCACAGTGCCATACTCCTTGTGGAATATGACTGCAGACCATCCTCTTGCTGACACAAGTACACTTATAACACAAATGGATAACATTACGGAGACCACAATCAGTCAGTGTTACTAACAGCTATCATGCAGCATGGCTGGACAGCTACACTACATGACATGTATGCATTAATCATTACTCCTGACATGTTACACAGCAGTACATTGGTACACTGTAGTACAGTCACCATGTGCATCAGAACCATATTAGTTTGTCCCTGCATCAATGTTATGGATGACAGGGATGTGGCACAGGTATCATCATATGCACAGGGTGTGTTGTTGGTTTGCCAGAGATCGAGGGTGGTCCATACGCTTGACACCATGTGTGTGGGTGAGGGGTGTAATTAGTTGAAATGGGCATGGTGATGTGGTGTGTGTAGGTATGGGGTTGCCCTAGGTGTGTTCGTATAATGTGTGGGTATGCATGCACACAGTTCTGCCATGTGGCTGCCCTATGCAGGTGCTTCTTGGATAGCTGAAGACCATACCTGGCAGGGTGTGCAGTTCACCACCTCCAGCCAGGGACATGCAGACTGTGCTTGTCAGGGGTCCCATGGGCACATCCAGGTACAAGCCTCAATGTGCTACTCTCCCCTGATGATGACAGATGACTGGAACCAGGTCCCTCCTGGGACTGGCCAGGGCCACGTGCACATGGCCTGCTGTGGTGTGGTGTGGACAGTGCCCCCTTTGCAGTGCTGGGGCTGGTACTGCCACTACGGGAGTGCCTTGGTGTCCTAGCACATCCACGTCGACCAGCAGCTGTTGGTGTTGCTGGCCTGCGTCCACACGGCTGTTGCCTCACTCCCACCACATGTTCAAGCACGGATAAACCACAGTCGATGAGTCCCACCATCTCACCCAACTGTCATGACCTCGGTATAATCACGGAGGGCACCAGAAAATTCATGGAAGTTATTGCTTGCAGATCAGAGAGCAGCCCTCTGCAGCCTCAGGCCCTGTCTGGTGTACAGTTCCATACATGCCTTCACCCCCATGACAGTCTGAAACATGCACCTGGTGGTACCAGTTTTGGCACTTCTGCCAGGGGCATGATGACCAGTGGCCCTACCACGAGCACCCGGTACATCTGCCTATGTGGTGCCCTGCCAGACATCCAGCTATGGCTGCTGTGACCAGACACAGTAGGCATAGATACCACACTCCCCTGTGCACTGCCACCAGCTGCCAACTGTCCCTCTGCTATGGCCACTGGTGATGGGGTATGTATAGGCACTGTAACTGTGTGCAGGGTTGGGGTGGCTAAGAGGGGGATGTCAAACGATGGTGCAGTTTCAGCCTCTGGCAACCCCTCCTGTGCCTCAACAGTACTATCATCATCTGCGGTGTCTGTATGGACACCAACATCAGATTGCATGTTGGAGGGACCCTGACCCACCTCGCCACCTGTGGAGGAAAACAAGAAATGCACTTTAAGACTTGTACAGCATTACAGCATTGCATAACAGTACACACATACTCATACACACACACACACACACACACACACACACACACACACACACACACACACACACACACACACATACACACACACACCCACACACACACCTACAGGTGAGGTTGCACAACAATAGTACACACAGTCCTCGCATTACCCATCTGTCAACATGCATAGCATATGGTACTCAACAGCATGCAGTGCAGCTACAGGCAATCCATGCTAGCAGCAGTATACATGTGTGTGATGCATGGGCTTTGTTAGTAGGTGATGCCCCTTCCCCTGGAAAACACTGCACCCATGTACACAGTATTGCTGTGCACCTGTTCTGCACCCTGCCATGTACTGTGCACCAATCCTCACAGGTGTACGAACCATTGCTGAATGCATACTACTGTGTCAGCTATGTCTGCTCTAATGCTCACAGCCCCTATGTGTTTGAGCAATACATACCTGGGATGATATGTGGGCAGATGTCATTTGTGAATGTGTTCTGCACCCTGCCATGTACTGTGCACCAATCCTCACAGGTGTACGAACCATTGCTGAATGCATACTACTGTGTCAGCTATGTCTGCTCTAATGCTCACAGCCCCTATGTGTTTGAGCAACACATACCTGGGATGATATGTGGGCAGATGTCATTTGTGAATGCCTGATGTCTGGTTTGCAGATCTCAACATCAGTGGTGCATGTATGACCAGTACGATACTATTACACTGACAACTGTCAAACCTTACCGTGGCTATGGGGAGTGTACACACCCTTATTGATGTGATGCACTCTTCCTTGATATGCCATGGGACCACATCACCGCATATATTAACATTACATTAGCCTGATATGTGACATAAGTCCTGTACATTCATATGCAGTGTCTAAGAAATGTGTTAAGTGTGCAGATGCTGACCGTGATGCATACACTCCATGGGTGCATATGTGTGCACGCCCTTATCATGACGGTTTGTCACACCTATTATATGTACTACAGCAGTCACTATTCCTGGCAGGGGTATACTAGCATGGGCCATCTGCATTTGCCAGTATATGGTCAGTCTGCGCTAAACATGTCCCCCAACTCTGCATGACTGCAACGTCTACTCAAGTGCACATCCCTTGGTGTTCACACACTGCCGTCACTATTGTGTGGAGTTAGGGTTACATCTGCCACAGTTCCTGAACCTGAATGTGTGCAGATACAGCCATTCTTAGCATCCTTAGGATCCCTGCTGCAGTGCACTGGTGTGTCATGATGACACACCCTCCCCACCTTCAGCCTTCTTGCAGATGCTTGACAACTATGGCCTACACATGTGTGTTAGTTTGCAGTGTCCCAAACACTGAACACCACATGTAACAGCCTAGTCCCAGCTAATGACTGCCAAACATAGAGATGTACACTGGCACTGGCACAGTACAGATGGGGATGGTGGGCCTGAGGTGAGGTGAGGCATTGGTTGTGCAGTACCTGTATCTTACATAATACTGTCTATAGGTTTCCAACGTGGTCATGGTACACCAGTACACATTGCAATGCATGACTGTTGGGGACCTCTTCTGTTATGCATACACTACCTGTAGAGAGGCCTGGCTGATGTTTCCTGTGGTACAACTGTCACATCTGTATACCCATAGGCCACGTGCTTGCAGAGTCCAGACAATGCTGACAAGGGTAGCGCACAGCCAGTACATACTGGACATTCCTGCTACCCCTCAGTGTTGTGGTATGTTAATGGCCAGCCCACATGACCAGTTCACTACATGTTACAGCATTTGTCTTGGGTGGCCATCTGTTTATGTCCTACATCATTCCTGTCCCATGCATACTTGCCACATACATGACTGTCTGTACTGTTTGCCATGACATATGCAATGGTGAGATATGGCTACATGTGCAGCTCATGGGTGCTACCTGTTGGGTATGGGGCCCATGCCATGTCATGTATGATGTGTGCAAGCAATGCCTGCCTCTGTTACAGGTAAGTGTGCACATTCGATGGCCAGACATATTGGACAGCTGACCACTATGTGGTGTGTCATCGGGGATGTGTACTTGCTGAATGGTGCATTTCCATGACAAATGCATGCAGGCATTACCTCAACAGCTGCTTCCACTATATTTTCTCTGGAGTGTGTGCACACATATGCTACCAGTGTTTGTGAAGGTATGTATTCCCCATATTTGCTGCCCTTACCTATGGTTCCATATTACACACTCAGTGCTCATGTTGGGACCACATTTCAGGTGTTAAGGGTTGTGGACCACAGTAATATGATATGCTGTAGTGTTGATCTGTAACAGTTGTCATTGTAATACTGGTATAAACACTGTTGTAGCACTGTATAAGGGTGATGTTTCACACATGTCCCTACTGTAGGCAATGTGTCCCACCATTATGTTCATCCCTGTGGATACATTTCAAAATGATAGTATGTTAGTTATCTTGCAGGTGTCTGACATACCCTTCAGATATCCCATCATGGTCACCACTATGATGCAGTGCAGTTAAATAGCAAAAATATGTGAACATGTATGGCATGCATTTTGGGTAGGTGTGTTAGATGTGTGCATGGAATGTACCATAGCCATTACATGCCTATTGTATTGGCAAGCATGAACATAAACCATACTCACCAGCTACAAGCTGCTGTCTTGGTTGTATACCAGAGGGACCTACATAAGAGTGTGAGAGATGTGATGTAAATGACCACAGCTGTGGCATTGCTACAGGGTGGGTGCAGCATTACAGTACATCACCAGTACAAGTCCACAATACAACAGCTTATGCATATCTGTTTATTCCTACTATGCAGCAACAGACTATATGACATCTCACATATGCATGATCTACCTGTACAGATGCAGATGCATACGCAACAGTGGTCTATTGATGTATCCTGTGACCTTACCTGCACGCTCCTCAGCCAGTGTGTGGGTAGCACCCACCTCCACAAGGGTTTCCGCCACTTGTTGGGTGTGTGGGAGGGCAGGTGCCACGAAGCTGGCGAGGAGCTCCTCAACACGTGTCGGGGGGATGGATGGCATGACCCCCCTGCTTCAAGGTGATCCCCCTGGACTGCAGCAGCATGCTGATGGGCATTGCGAAGCAGGTCACAACAATGATGCCGGACCTGCTCATAACTGCGGTTATGCAGGCCGACATAATTGACCTTGTGGATTAGATCATTGCACAGGGCAGTCTGCTCCTGCTGCTCATGGCCTGTCCTGCCAAACAGAACCAGATAGTGCTGTATAAGGTGGTTCAAAATGACATCATTTTCCACCACTGAATACCCTGGTAAATGGCCGTGGGACATCTTGCCTGAAAGACATAAACATGGAAACAGGTCTGAGCAACTCTTACAGCAAAGTTACCATAGTTCTTAATACACATATCTGCCCCCCTCCACCATATCAGTGACAACAAACTGTTCACACAACTCAACAGGTATGGCTACAGCTTACCTACCATTGGGACATATATTGTATTGTACCATGCTTTGTGCTATGTGTTTGTAGCCATGTTCCCTGTGGGGACAATATCACTGCTGGCCTGTTATGGACTATTTCACCTGCATGCCATTGTCAGGGCCACTATGGTTCCATATATGCATGTGGTATGCCTGCTTTGTGATTGATGCACATCTATCATTCTGTGTTATTGGGGATATCTATGCATGCTGTTGGACATGTTCCAGGATTGTGTGGACTATTACTACCCACATATGTTCTATAACAGTGACACAATAACATGTTTAGGGAATAGTTGCCAACAAAACCACCTCTCCCACCTCATCTGGCCATGTTACCACTCAACATCACATGTGGGACCGACCCTGGGGCCTCCTCATCTACTAGTCCAGCAGTACCAATAGGTGGAACCACCTCAGGGGATGGTGATCCCCCCAGGGGGGCACACACACAGATATGATCCTGTCACCTGAGGTCAGGTACAGGGTCTGTTCCATAAGGGGCTCCACAGAAACTTGTGGGATGTGCTACAGCACCTTGAGGCCCCAGTACACAATCACACAGTCCACATGTTCCTCCTGCTCAGCCTCCAGGCCAGGCATCTTCAGAGCCGTGAAAACTGCTGTTGTGACTAGCAATGGGTGGGGGCCTTCTTCCCATTGTTAACATTGGGGGGCTCATAGGGCTTCCACATCATAGACCACACACACCATTCAGGGTGTTTACCCACCACATGTGTCATATACCACCCCTGTAGACTGCCCTCTATATCTACCAACCCAAACCACCTCCACAAATATATCTACTATCCTTCCCCATATTCCCATTCTCTACTTCACAGACAAGGGTAATGTGGTCACAACAAAGGGTTCACATGTGACATAGCCATCCATGTTGCACACACTTACAGCTGCATATATCTGTGTGTATTGCTATGTGTGATGTTCCCTCACACATAGCATGCAGCACTGTGGTGGTAATATAGGGGACATGTATTTACATACATATGTGTGTGTGTGTTTGTATATATGTAGACATACACACACACACACACACACACATATCTATATATATATATATATATATATATATATATATATATATATATATATTATGTTGTGTATATGTGTTTATATATATATATATATATATATATATATATATATATATATATATATATATATATATATATATGTGACTTCATATGGGTAGCTGTATATCTGTAGACATACTTGTGTATGTGTGTATGTATATATATATATATATATATATATATATATATATATATATATATATATAAATATATATATATATGCACATATACATACCTATATATGGGGTACATTCAGACATCAGGTCCACAATCTCTAACTCTCCTTCCTGCACAGCTGCACTGTTCTGCCTTGCTACAACACAGACAGGTGCCACATATGGACACAGCCTAACACTAGGGAGGTATATATAGGGCCAGATTGCAGGTAAGCCTATTACACACCTATGGCATTTCAGCATGCTGCAATACATGTTAACCTGAGTGTCCTGCAAGTGGTGGGATCTGGAACCCACTTGTCCATCATTATGGCATTACTTGCACCACCAGCTATTGGCAACAGTAATATACATCCTTTCCATTACACAACACACACTATGTTGGCTTACATCTTGTCAGTCAGTGCTGCTCTGCACATTTGATGTGTATGGCCCACTACCCACAGGGACAGACTCTATTGTCCAAAGCAGTTGTTCAGCTGAACATCACTACAACAACACCTGATGGCACATATATATATATCATTCCACATCATCTATCCCAGTATTACGGACCAAGTACTACAATCAATTACATCCATATATACTTCACTTACCTGTTATGGGAATGAGGTCTGTTATGGATGGCTTCCTTGTAGGAGTTTTTTTTTCTCCTTGCCTTTGGCATTAACCTGCTTTCTTTGTTTCTGTTTTGATTTTGATTTTGGTTTTGGTTGTGGTTCTGGTTTCTGTCTCTCCCTCTCTCTCTCTCTCTCTCTCTCTCTCTCTCTCTCTCTCTTTCTCTCTCTCTCCAGTAAATGGATTGAGCTGCTTGGAATAGATTGCAGCATGGCTTTTGTAGGTGATGCACATGATCAGGTGATGGCCTCTGCACCAATCAGTGTCCTCCACTTGCTACCTGCATGCAGCATGCTGTGTAGTACTTCCAATTACCACTGTCATGGCAACCCACTACTATAAATCCCTACATTATGTGGGCATGGTCCCTTTACCTTTCCTGTATGGTGGACATGCTTCCTGTGTGTGGGCAGCACTGTTACAGATAGCAGGTACCAATACCTCTTACAAGAGAACATGCACACTCAGGCCAGCTACATATTTGTATGAGGTTCCAGTACTACAGACAGAGTCTGAGAAGTGTTGTTGTATGCATTGTATAGCACCAGTGTTACAGGGTTTGTGTGTACATATTAGTTTAACATGGAATGAAGTCTGTCTGCATAGCTCTCAACTGTGGGCCTATTCACTTGATGGCCAGAGGTGTGCCTGTTATGTTTTGTCTGTCCACCACACAGGTCTTGTGTCAGATATATCACTGGAAGTATGTGTGTTGAGTGCTATCAGTACATGGCCGCATTCATTTGTGTTTCTGACTTCATATTCCTGACTAAGGGTAGGTTGCAGACTATCCTGTAACACCAGCAACTTGCTTAGTGTATGACAACACTATTTCACATATGGGCCTGTGTTCTGGCCTCTGTCCCCCACCTACATGCCATGCTTTGTCCATATGACATGCTGTCAGGGGTCGTCATGTAGTGACCTGTGAATATGTCATGCTGCCATTCCTGCCATCATTCCACTGCTGTTGTGACCCCCACATATACTGTGGGGTAGGGTCCATATATGTGTGGGCTTCATCTGCACAATACACGTGTGCCCTTCTGCAGTCCAGAAGTCAGTGTATGTAACAGTGGTATATGCCCCTGCATGTCAGTCTAGGGGGGATGCACCATAACTAACCTAGGCTGTAACAACATGTGAGGGATATCAGGAGTAAGCTGCCTTAAGGTATCTGGGTGTACATTACCTTACAATTCACCTAGGGTAAATGCAGGCCTACTGCCTCCTGCCATACAGACTGTTCTGTTTGTCAGTGTGATTGTGATGGTTTCAGTTATGCCTTTTTATGTAACAGATATATCCTATTGTGGCAACCAAAGTCTTTTCCTCCTAGGGACTGCATACAGAGTGTAGTTAGGGGCTGCTAGACTATACATCTGCATTACTTACTGCTGATTGATTGATATGCTGTGGCCCAGTCTGTCTTTACTGTTGTACTACTTGAAGGCCTTTGCATGGACAGCAACATGTGTTATGCTTTCCGGAATACTATATTAATTGCTCTTTTTGAGAGTTGCATTAGTCTCTGTTTATATGTATTTCAAAGTCTAAACAGCTATATGACATGGCATATACAACTGTAATAGTGCACAAATAAAACATTGTCATGTATGCAAACCTGTGCGTGGTGTTATATGCTTTGACCTCTCTGTGGGTATATGTTTCAGGCAACAATTGTCTTTTGTGTGGGTGACTCATACAGTGTCCATTTGATAAGGTGGCAACTGCAGGAATACTGGCTGTTCCGTATGGTGTGGACCCTCTAAATATGTATCATTCTATATATATATCTGTGGGTATGCATGTGTAGTTACATATATATATATATATATATATATATATATACATATATATATATATATATATATATATATATATATATATATATACATATATATATATATATATATATATATATATATATGCATATATATATGTGTGTGTGTATATCTATCCTAGGAATGTTTATTGCTTCCACATTGTACATTCCCCATGGTAGCCAGACTGTACTGCATGATATGTTATTGATACCAGCCTGACATCATACAGGTGGGATGGATTACTGTTAACATCTTGTGCCCATGTTGTGTTGGGTCCTGGTTATGCGACTTGCAACAGTTGGTATTGTATTGCAGGGCAGACATGTTTGGCTGGGGAGGGGGGTAATATCAATACGTACAAGACGTATGTAGCTTGGGCCCCCTCACCCCCATTAACAGTGCCTGTGGTCATAAATGTATTTATGTTCTCATTTATATCTATAGCTATATATCTGTATATAGATATATAGATATATAGACATATAGACATATATATATATATATATATATATATATATATATATATATATATATATATACATACATACATCTATATGTACAGATATATGTCTATAGATGTATGCATATGTATATATATATATATATATATATTATATATATATATATATATATATATATATATATATATATATGTATATGTCTATATATATATATATATATATATATAGAGAGAGAGAGAGAGAGAGAGATATTGATATATATATATATATATATATATATATATATATATATATATATATATATATATATTTTGATAGAAATACACACACACACACACACACACACACACACACACACACACACACACACACACACATGCTAGTGTAACCTGATAGCAACATTTTAGCTGACTGTAATGGGACTTTGTTACATTTTATTCACTGAGGAGCTTTTCTCCCCGGGTCTTTACTGAAAATGAGCCAAAAGCTCAGTCAGACTAATATGGTTAACACATGTAGAATAAATAAATACATAAATAAATATATACATCTACATGTTTAAATACATTTCCTGTACTACTGAATGTCTGTGCTGGATGATATGTTTGTGAAAACATCAGGGTTATGTTTATCTGACATGGCTTAGTGGTAAATCACTTTGGCTATGGTGTGCAGGGTCCTGTGTTTGAGCCTTGCAGAGGCTGTTTATTTTTTTGCTGGGCAGAACAAGGGCCTGTGGATACAGAGTTATTAAGGCATTTTTAAGCAGTTGAAAGTGGGTTTATGCAGGTTTGCGCAAAGGTAAGCACTGCTAATGTCCGGTTACAGTTTCTCATACTGATTTAGCTTCTCAGTTGCTTAACCTGTGCAGGCATTGCTAACCCCCATGCAAACAAGCTTAAACCTGCTTATTGCTGCTTAAAAGTGCTTACTCCCACTTACCCCCGTGATAATTTCTTTAAAGGAAATGAAAAAGGGTTCATAGGAAAGTGGTGAAAAAGGGGCACAAAGAGGGAAAGACAGTAGGGAAAATAGCTAGGGATGTGCAGGAAGGGTGTAGGGAAGGTCCATAGCTGCCCATTTCTTCTACAGCAACAGCTGTGCATATAGACTGCATTTGGAGATAGATTTGGACACTCATACCCCTGAGAGAGGGGAGAGGACAACAGTAATATGTTGTAAAGCCAATTAGACCAGATTACATGTGTCCAGTGGACATGTGTGTGAAATGGACAGCTATGTATGGGGCGAGATTTTTTTTTTTGGGAGCAGATTGCTCTTTTTTTTTTCAAGTGAGAGTGGGATGTTGGGGAGGGATAGTAGGTATATTTGGGGAGATAGGTTGGGTAGGTTAACAGACAAGACAAACAAGATGCATACAGGGGCAGTTTATGACAGATGTGGGGGGTAAACACCTTGATTTCATATGCAAATGATGCATGATTGACATGCCATGCAAATTTGCTTCACCATCCCATGAATATTAATTTCGGGGGCATTACCATTACTTATTGTATTTAGTGTTTTTCGTTTGGGGGGCTGCAGCCCCCAGAGCCCCCTAAATTATATATATACCAACTCCAAGATCACACTACATTGAGGAAAAGGGTTACTATATGCATCATGTCACCTCAACTGTGCAAAACCCTCATTTGCATACAGCATCACGGTTTTTAGTTTTGTTTTTGTTCAGTGTAGTTCGGAGAGCTGACCTACTTTTTTTCTACTGTTCATGTGGTTTACACATCCCGATATACTTGTTATACTTTAAGGAAATAACCATTGTTCAGGGATGCAATACTCTTTGTTTAGTAATGATGGTGCTATGTATACAACAGCGGGTCAGTACAGAGTTTAAGGCTAATACAATACAAGTTCTGCACATTTTCCTTTTCCTTTCATTTCATTTTTAAAAATGTATTTTCTTATAGCAGGGCATTAACCTTGCATCATTATTAAAGAGAAAAAGAGAAGCCTAAAAAGAGAAGACTATTTAATCAGTACAACGGTTATTTCTTGGTCTTATTACAAGTTTGCAGGATCTGTATACCGAGTGCTCAAAATGCTGGCTGAACATTCATGCAGACGAAGAAGACATCGACATGAGTATTCAGTGATTTTCATACACGTCACCTGATGCTGGGTGGTGGGCAGGGTTTGGGTGGGCCTTGCTACTGTGCATCTGGGGAGGGGTTACTGCAGTAAAACAAATCCAAAAGGACGATATGCTGTGCTCAACCAGCAGTACAACTGAAATGGAAAAGCAGTGTGATAAATTAGCAATAACAGCACAAAAACATCAAAAACCTTGACTCTTAAAAAAATTCTTTTTCAACATCACCATTCAAATTAACTTTTGCTACAAGATGTGTAAATAGCTTCAGATAATCACTGTTATGGGATGGGTATAAATGCATATAAATTCAAGTGTACAAATACATTCCAGCTTTTGCACATTGTCTGACTTTTCCAAACTTCCAAAATTGACTCTATACCATACCAAAATAGCAGTATAATTCACATACAAGAGCAGTACTGTATACTATATGCAAAAATAAATACAATTTAAAAACATTCCTAATTGGCAATGCATTCAAGCAGCTTACACAGCATTTTGGTTAAATAATTCATCAGGTCATATCGTCCACATGCTCTTCTCAAACACTTGTAGATTTACTATCAGATGGGTTCACAAGCCCATCATTCTGTGCCATCTGAGGCATACACAGGCCTCAGTATTTTCAAATTCAAAGAAAAGTGCTATAGGTACTGTATGACCAATCCCTGTATCTGTAGTATCTACCTTTATGTCAATTTAATAGACAAAATCAAAGTAAATGGCCTTATAAGACTTATAATTCATACACTAAAAACACAGCCAGCATCATCCTCCAGAAGCAGTTTATATCTCCAGATAATGTCACTAAGTTCAACAAACATTTCAAAACTTATTAATATTAATGTGAATACATCTGCATGTGACCATACTTATTGTGAAATATAAATAATAAATAAAAAGCATTGAAAAATGATGAAATAATGCTTCTAACAGAACAAAGGTAAAAATAACTTCAAAAGGTAAACAAAAAGCAACAACTCTCTATTTTATATATATATATATATATATATATATATATATATATATATATATATATATATATACATTTTATTATTATTTTTTTTACATTGATATCTACACCTATATGTATATAAATATATATATATATATATATATATATATATATATATATATATATATATATATATATATATATGTGTGTGTGTGTGTGTGTGTGTGTGTGTGTGTTTGTGTATATATATATATATATATATATATATATATATATATATATATATATATAAGTAATAATTATGAGACAATAATTAAATATTGTCCTTATCTGACTCTCCCCATTTACTCCACGGAACACTTTATTATTTGACTCTGCCTTTTTGCTCTTTGTGATAGGCTATGTCTATAATTTCTTAGAAAGTTGATTTTATAGCTTCATAAACTGTCACTAGGCTAATGACCAAGGGGGCCTTTTTAGGTCTAGCCAAGCAGAGAGAATAATGGTGTCCTGTATCCAAATAGGACATTGAGGGCCAGGCATTTATGTTACCTCTGTCCAAAAAGGACATAGGTGCTAGGTCTAGTGTAAAGTTCCTATTCCCCACTCACTAGTCTAGGTTGTACTTAAACTGGGTAACAAATTAACTCAGCCTCACATGAATGGGAAGCCTGTTCCAATGGGGGGGCAGTTTCTGGGACACATATCTGTCTCTCCAGCATGTTCTGTTTAAGTCACAGACAAAATTCAGGCCCCTAGACCTTGTATTTCTGGTACTCTTAGACTTATAAATATGCAATAATTTATAAGTACGGGTTTGAGGATGTCTTGTAAGCTAGACATATATCATCCCTCAGCAATCTACTGGAGACTGAGTAAAGGGAAAGGGCTTTAAGGCACTCTGCATAAGGCAGGTTTGTTAAACCTTGTATTCTTTTTGTAAGGAACCTCTGAGTTCACTGTAGTTGCTGCATATGCCTGGTCAGGTACGTATCAAAGGGAGCATTGTACTCTATGATTCAGCTGATAAGGGCAGAGTACAATGGAATAATTACCTCTTTGGACCTAGATGCCATGCCCTTACTTATAAATTATGCAACGTAAAAGGATATCCTCACTACTGTGGCCACATGGTGGCCAAAGGTAAGGAAACTGTCTATGTGCATACCCACATCCCTGATCCCTTGGTTAACTCTTATGGACATATTATCAACATGGTAACTAGCCAGGATGGCTGACTTCCCAAATGGTACAATTACGCAGTTCTTAGCATTGAGTTTAAGGTCGTGGATTTGGCACCATTTGTTAGTAAGAGACAGACCTTCTTGAAGAATGCTAGTTTCTGCAGGGGACTCAATGATAACTCCCAGCCTGCAATCATTTGCAAACTTTGCTAGCCATAAACCTTATGCACTTGCTCCCATTTCAGTGAAATAGATTCAAATAAGAAGTGGGCTCAGTACAGAGCTCTGGGGGACTCTGTTAATGACTGGTCTTTTGGTGGAGGTGGCATCAACTTTTTTGACCTTCTGGGTCCTATTTGTGAGCCAGTTGGCTATCCAGCCTTTCTTGCCTTGTCTGTAAGATCTGGCCATGTCTGCCCCTAGTATTTTTATGTTATAGCCTTCTGGGGAAAGCTGTGCTATATACTTACATAGCTTAGTTGTTACAACTGAGCAGTCCATCTATTGTGATGTCACATTTTCAGGCAGAAGGATAAGCAGGAATAGTACAACAGTGCATTATTTCATTTGAGGGGAAGAATGTCACGAAAAAGTTCTGGAACAATGCTAAACTGAAATGTTTTCCCTGGCTTCCAATGAAAAATGGCATTTCATTTCTCAGACAGACTTTTCTGGTAAACAAAAGCAAATGAATAAAATAAAAATAAAAATAAATAAATGTAATTCGGGCTGTAACAAAATACTGTTGGAAATAAGATTGGCAGCAATGACCCAGATGACATTTCAAACATATTAGTTCTTCAGGCCTGAAAAATAACTACTTAGATCATGCTACACATACATAAAAACTTCAATAGTCTAAGGTCTGAATGCCATATTTTCAAACAGATTATAATCTAATTTAAACAGTTTACAAAACCTTGAATAAACAACACAGAGCAGTTTACAGCACCACCGTTAGAAAAAGACAAATCCAAAAATGCATAAAAATAAGTGTGCAGGTTAATTATAATGTGAGTGTAGTTTACCCAATATCAAAACTTTCTCAAATAAACCAATATCTGTAATGTAAGAAACAAGTATGCAAATCACATACTCCATGTGAAGCTGAACTGCAGATGTAAAATAGTATTTACAGGAAACTAAAACAGCAGGGTATCACTAATGCATATATTTACATGATTTCTTGTATTCCTGTTTATAAGGGCATGCTTTAAGAATATCTTGACATTTTAGTTATCTTTTAAGTGGGCTGAAAAGTTGTGCTGCCATTTGAATTCAGGCATTAATAGCAGGCTTTCTAAATCACTCCTTCAAATGGTACTTTTTGCTGCCTAAAGTAATTGAAAAGTAAAAACATGATTACCAACAGCTTCAGTATATCGTTTGCCATGACATTAAAACAGTCAGTTCTATCAGTGCATTTCACATGTTCACTACACACTCCATGAACTGCTGTACGAGTTTGTTGCCCACATAAAATACAATGTAGCAACATATGACTGTATATTAAACAAGTAGCATGACACTTTACAAAGCCTTGACCCAGTCATTTTTCTTTGTATTAAGATTTCTGACCATTTTGCTAATATTCATATCACTGCACTTCTGTAAGCCCATCGTTGACAAGTATTATATTGCAAAACACTGCCTCCGTTCCTAGTAACACAATATTAAATCCTATCTAACCCTTAACATTGTGATTGTATTTATGCATAAACTTGCATATATCACACATTTTGAACTGTGGTAAAGTATTGTAAAATAAGGAGGCTAGCCGCATTAATAATTCATTCAGTTTTCCCCCCATTGCACACATACTTAATGATACCTTCTGGTATATATTGTTTGGAATATTTTTTCCTGGGAAATCTACATCAGAACTAGACTCTGAAGTTAACAAAATAGTATCCAGTGTTCATGGTAAAATGGTTTCAACCATCCTTTCCCTACTCTGTGAGTGCTCTAAATAATAAGTTGCCCCTTAACCTCTTTCCAAAAAAAGTCCCCATTACTTAACACCTTTGATGTCATCAGATATATTTTAGTGCCATTAAATATTTCCCCTTGGAATATCGTTGAATGCATACCAGGAGAGGCTGAAAATGCAGTTGTTATTTTGAGTATAGCAATATGATCTGTCATTTTGTAAAAGGTTTAGATATTAGTTCACAATCAGACCCATATTCTTCGACATTGAGAAATGGCGTTCATTCAATGTGATAATGTGGAACTTTAAAGAATGCATTTATTGTATACCTATTAGGCTGTGAGAAAAATGTATATTAAACCCTGAATGGAGAGCAAATGTTCTCCAGTAGGGTGCTAATGGAAAGGTAATGTCTGCTGGAAAATAAGTCAGATGATTCATGGCAGCATATTAAACTGTCACAGAGCTCGGACTGTAAGGAAGCTAATGCCCACCATAATTTTATGCTAATCAAACAACACTTTTGCTGTTTAGTGTTTAGAGAGTATAAAATTAAAACAAACAGAAAATAAAAAAAATAGAAAAGTGTGTGTGTGTGTGTGTGTGTGTGTGTGTGTGTGTGTGTGTGTGTGTGTGTGTGTGTGTGTGTGTGTGTGTGTGCGTGTGTGTGTGTGTGTGTGTGTGTGTGTGTGTGTGTGTGTGTGTGTGTGTGTGTGTGTGTGTGTGTGTGTGTGTGTGTGTGTGTGTGTGTGTGTGAGTGTGTGTGTGTGTGTGTGTGTTCGCGCACGTGTGTGTCTGTGAGAGAGAGAGAGATTTTTCAGCAGTGGCAGCAGCAGTTAAAATGAAGAGCTATGCACACATCTCAACCTCTTTGCTCAAGAAATCTGGATAAGGCCTACATTAAAGGGGGGGGGACAAAGGTTCAAAAATAGGAACAGATATTAAATATCGCTGTTATAAAATTAGAAAGTTGCTAGAATAAAAGGATTTATTTTAAAATGCATTACCTTACAGAAATAGTCTGAAAATCAAATATTTGGCATTATTTAGCGACTTCAACCCCCAATGATTTCCCAGTAAACCACAAATTTTATGAGTAATGAACAAAAAAAATGAGTTAAAATCTGGACATTCTTTCAAAATCTTATGTTTTAGTTGTAAAATACTTTCTACAACACCATATACATATACTACAGCAAGATTGAAACATTAGGTGGTGTTACATCAACAATCTAAAAAAGCATAATATAATAATAAAAAATAAATAAATATGTAAAACAAAACAATTTTACAGACAGTTCATTCTATAGGTTGAGTAATGCCCTCCAGGGTGTGTGTTACTGTGCAAATAATACTCCCCCAGGGGTTTAAAAGTCATCCGCAGGTAAAACAAAACAATTTTACAGACAGGCAAACATTCTCTAAGTGCAATAATGCCCTCCAGGATGTGTGTTACTGTGCAAATAACACCCTTCCATGGGTGTAAAGGCCATCCACCTGTGGCATCGGGCCTCAGAACATCCCTTGGATTGCATTATTTGCCCAGTAACACACACCTTGTTGGGCATTATTGCTTGCTTATACTGATCTACTTATATTCCTGTATAAGACTGCAGAGAGACTGAGAATGTTTCCACAATGTTAGAATTATGCTAGAAACTATGTTGAAGTGTAGATTGATTATTCTACCAAAATATCCATTTGTGAGAAATTTAATTTGTACTAGTTTATTCTGTTCATATCAGCTTGTGTTTGAATAACTTATCATTTTTGTATGAAATCTTTTTGTATAATTTAAACATCTTAGTAACATTTAATCAAGAATGTTTTCAATGTGAGTGGCTCAAAGAGTAGCACAGCCATGTTTAATACTGAAAGATCAGAAATTTGTAAGTTCTATTCTAACACCAAGTGATTGTAGTCATTTTTCCACTACTAACACTGCAATGTAAAATGGGGGGGGGGGTGCTTCAATTTTGAGAGTGCCACTTTTGAGATAAGAAGCTAAAATTTGGACCCACATGCATGAGAGTGGTAGTCCGACATCCTGTGGTACTGCTAGAAAGAGTCAAATAAAACTGTCACTCTCACCAACCTGTATTCCAAAGGTAAATAAATTATTTGGGCAATACTTTTTTGTTATCCCTCTTTTTATTCCAAAAATGTTCTCAGCGATTATCATCCCATAATATCTAAAGACAAATTATTAAAAGTCTATTCATGTATTCTTCTGAAATGAGTGAAACATTTCTAAAGTAATTATTGAGAACCATGTTCACTGTGATATTTAAAGGAAACAGTTAAAAGAAATCCATTATAGCTAATTCCCTGAAACCCATAGTTCTGTGGAAGTCAAAAAAGACAAAAGAGTTTCCTTCACTTGACAGCTTTCAGCAATCAATAATGTTCTGACTGATGTTTGTATTTTTGTGTCACCCTTATGGGAAGCTTTCCTAACATTACGCTCCAGCGAATGTCATGCCATTCTGGGACTGACCAGTACCTAGACTGCTTATAGATATGCTTTTATCAATATCTTCTCCCAAGCTGGCCCTTGGATCAAAAAGATACCACTTTCAAACAATAGAATTTTACTAACTTTTACTTTCTGTTCCTAGGTGAGGTAAGTCATTTCCCAATCTTTAAGTTTCCTGACAAAGAACTAAAACAAGTTTTGCCTCACCTCTTATTTTAAATGAACAAGCTCAATCAGCAGTATATTTGCTAAATAACAGTTGCTTCATTAAAGAAGCTCTATTATATATAAATGTCTTCAGTATGTAAAAGAAATATAGGGGTGCAAACTGAACAACCAGGTTTAGGAGATTCAAACCAATTAGAAACTGAATTATATAAATTAAGATTTTTTTTTTAACAAGGTTGGGGTGTGATCCCAGAAGTAAGAAAACTATGGGGTCAGCATCATTGTTTCCAGACTAGCTGGCAAACTAATCACACACGCCTCCTATGAAAAATGGTTTGATAATATATTAATCAAAAACACTTTCTTCCTTAAAGACACCTTGAATGCTTACAATATATTAACCACAGCCACTGTCTTATAAAGTTTTTTTTTCCCAACAAACAACTATCTCATAGACCACAAATAAAAACTGTACAACAAAAACAAATATCAGAAACAGTGCAAGAAGTATAATCACTGAATTTGTCAAGGCTAAGATAAAGCTCTACTATGTGAAATACAACTTATGTAGGTACAATAATGGCCTGCATCCATATCTTAACTTTCATCGTAATAAAGACATCACCAGTAAAGGAAAAATAAGAAAGGTTTTGACTATAGAATTCAATTGTCATCTGCAATTCTCAATCTGTTGGGCCACATTTAATAGGACTGCATTTATTACTACAGAAAGTAATACTACACTAAGGGGACTGCATTGCTTTACCCCACCTGACATTGTCTGTTCTTCTCTAAGATACCCAGTCACCAAAGCTATAATGGAAATATTTTCTATACAGTATTGCAAAAACTAATACATTTGTCACCAAATTTGTCACATCTCAATAAAAAAAGCTTCTTATCACTGGCATGTATGGAATCAGCTATTTCTCTAACTTATATTAATAATTTCTTAGTGTCTCTATCCACTATCAGCATAAATTGACATTTTCTCTAAATAATGAAAAGCTTTACAACACTGATATAAGTAAGTTCTAATCATGTAAGCAAAGTGCTACTGGCCCTTTGGACAAAACCATAAATAATAGGGGGGACAAAATCCCCAAAATATGGGACAATTTTTAAATAATACTCTTACAAACTTAGAAATCTGATAGAAAAACAGGTTTTACAATAACAAGGATTTCTGAAGGGTATGAAGTTTGAAACTAAAAGGTCTGTCATTCTTTTCTGACCTCAGTCCTCAATGATTTCACAGTGATTTGCCAGAAATGCAAAATTTTATGAGGAACATGCCAAAAATATGAGGCAAAAATCTGGACAGTCTCTCAAATTCTGGACAGTTAAGAGGTATGCTGGCCTCCAATTTCACAGATCTCTTTTATTTTTTATTCCAAATAAAATTAATCATTTTTTAGTAAAATCATCCGACAGAAGTCCAAAATTGTATCAGTAATTAAATATTTGTAAGAATACAACCCACTGCTTTGTAATAACTTATAACCTATATTACCGTGTTCTGATAATAAGTCAGAATTAATTTTGTTCAATGCATGATCAAACTCAGCTAATGGAAACTCACTTTTGATATCCATCCTTTTGGACTTAGTTATTTTCTGGACTAAGCACTGTTAAAAGCAAGAATTAACACCACTAGCAGAACCATGCATATGATGTAAGGATTGTATAAATAAAAGCATAACAATAGTTGATGCCACTTTCATATTCCACTCTGCATTCTGCAAGGAATGCCACAAAATGTTTTTTTAAATGTGGACAAAAAGGGTTAATGTCCTCCTTTTTGTCAAGTACTAAAAATGTTTGCATCCAGACTAGGTTTCTAACTTTGTTCAGATAAACTGAAAATAATTATTTCTCAAATATGCACCTCATTTGTGTAATATTACAAGAGAGGGTATTTAAAATCAAAGCTGCAAGCAATACATTAACTTATATGATTAGCATGAGTAATTTTCTGCAATATGAAATTAAATACTTGCACTTGTACTTCAAGACTAACAGCCATTTAATCTATGTTAAATAACAGCATTTTAGATCAATGTGAGCTTTCTATTGATATTCATCTTCAAACTGGAAGCACTTAGAAGGAACAAGATTGCCATTCGCTCTCAAACTACAATCCCAGAAGTGAGTTAGGAAGGGTTTACTCCAAACTCTTCCATAAACCCAATATGATTGTTAAAGTAGTCAATATGAACTCAGCTGCTAACATCAATCTAATCTTTAAAAAACATGAAATAGTCTATTTTACTCTTTCATTTCCATATTTGAATCTAAATGTCTCAGTTGTCCCAAGCTGAAAACCACATAGTCTGAATCAGCAGCCATTCCTTGATATCTACAAATGTGCCCATTTTTTTGAATAAGAGCATTTTAAAAATAACCAGACCATATTACTTTTGGAAACTGTTCGAAATACCTTTAATTGAACATGCGTTGTAATTATAATGTTTTGAAAAGATAAATAAAAACAAGCCTATATATTTCATAATGTTTCTCT
This sequence comes from Protopterus annectens, assembly GCF_019279795.1. Lineage (NCBI taxonomy): Eukaryota > Metazoa > Chordata > Ceratodontiformes > Protopteridae > Protopterus > Protopterus annectens. The sequence goes on along the minus strand of NC_056742.1, from coordinate 21,049,247 downwards.
ATGTCTACTATGATATAATGACTGGACAAAAATACTGTAGCATTTACAACTTTCACTGAAGTGTGGTCAGTTTCTAAGGCAAAGCCTGAACAATAACTCCCACAGGTCCACATTACAGATAACTTCCTTATTAATTCTAATTCAGAAATATGTTCTCATAAAAGAATCTTGGCATCTATTACACATTCAATATCAAAGGAAATATGACATATCTGCTGAGCAATTGTAAGCCTCTTTACTGTGATCTCATTATACTGTAATTTAGAAAACAGGGACACTATCTATTATTAAGATTGTCAACATTTTCATCTTGTACAGTTTTTTCTATGCAATTAAAGGGGAATTTTCAGTAAATTTGGTGAAACTTGGCATTAAATTGTATTTTTGTAATGTCTCTAGTCGAACCAAAAATGGTCAAAACTGCAACAGATTTTATACCATGGTTTGTAAGTAATTTTACCATGTGGCCCCATTCCCCAAATTGTTTATAATGTCCCCAGAGACAAAAGAAGTTTTCAGCTGAGAAGCATATCACTGGGTTCCTCTGCTCTAAAACAGTCACTACATTTGGTAGATGCAGAACTTGTTGATTTTTACATACATGTCTGCCTGTATGTACTACCCACCAGTCCATCTCTGTCACCTAGAATTCCAGGAAAGTCATAAACATTAAGGCAATGCTGCTAAAAAATATGAACACATTTTTGTTTCCTATAAGGCATTTTCTAAATTGTGAAAATGTGTTTACATTTAGTAATGCAAAGGTCCACAAATGAATCATCCACCCAAGGATTTATATATTTTTTCATGGAAAAAACAGCTAAAAATCTGTCTGCAACAAAGGCAGATAAAAATAAACATCCAGAAGAGACACCAAACCTAAATGTACTAGATATTTAATATCAGAAGCAGAAAAATTAAGAGGTCTTATTTTTGCTTTCTAAGCCATTAGTCTACCTAACATCTTATTACTCTGAAAGACGAATCAAACAGCAGGTCTTTTTGGTTCAGAGCAGTCTGGGCCAGTTGAATTTTGGTGATCTTGGTATTAGGGGAAACACAAGTGGTAACCTTCCAGGAACAGTAGGCTGACACAAATCAGCTAGCCATTCTGTCTTCTATCACCATGTTATCCAGTGGCATAACTGACTATGTTGGACTGAAACCTGCAAAATGTGTAGAGGTGTCAGGCGCTTTGCTTTCTGCTTCTTCCATGATATCACTCTGTTGCTTATTATCCACACTGGACTTGTCTTCCTCCTCCAACATACAGATGAGATTAGGTAACCCACCAGCACTCAGTTCAGCTCATTGCACATAAGCAGATTGTAAAACAGTATGTATAGTGCTGATAGTAATATATGAAGTAATCCTCATCCTTTCAAAGAGCGACTGAAACACCTGCATTGCTCCTATGTAAAGCACATCTACAGTATCCCTCCACAAACACATACACTTGGAGTAGGGGTATTTACCTTGTACTCTGGCAAATTTCCCTCCTAGTAAGTATATATGCCACTTCAGGCCTCCCCTTAAAAAAAGACATAGGCCTATTTGGAATAACCTGATCAACAATAAATAAGTAAATAAAATAAAAAAAACTGAAATTTTCTATTTTACTATACACATTTGATATTTATTTGAAGTGATAAAGATCACTTGTATTAAATCTATTTATAAAGAGTCATTTTGCAGTATCTGTCTTCTAGAGACAACATTGACAGACAGGGTAGAAGATCATACTATTCTGGCAGTCTAAGTCTGTGTAGTACTTTCAGCAAACAGTATTGGAACTATTAAAAGAGAACTACTCACATGACTTTCTTTTTTGAAAAAAGCTTTTATTAGATTTTAACTAAACAATTGATCATGACAATAACTGTATTTAGAAATTTGTGAGCATAAAAAAGAACAATATGAACAAGAACAAACACGAACAACTATTTACAGGAGTGTTTACTAACAATGAAGATTCTCAAGAAAATTCCTGTACATTACAATTGATATGAGTATAGCTATTTTTGTTTATCAAGCAGTTCCTTGAAATTTGTCCATGCATTAAAGTAGGCGGTGATTCTAGTAGATCTTGATTTAATATTGATAATGTCCAGGTGGCATACTTCAGTTGCAATATTTGTGAATTCTTTGAAAGAGGGTATAGCTTCATTCTTTAATTTCTTGGTTATAACTTTCATCGTAATAGATAAAATGGACTATAAAAGAGGATATATAATTATTTTAATGCAAACAGGAATAGGGATATTAAAAACAAATAATAAAGCCTGTAAAAAAATTAATGTTATTCCAATAAGGTATAAGTACAACACAATCAAAGAACGTGCATTGTCAATCTGTTTTAAGCTCATGTTTACATCTCCAACAAATTTGCTTCTTTTTAAATATTAATTCAATTTTATATGGTATAAAGAAAGATCTATCCAAGAATTTGCAAGTAAAAGGTTTCCATCTAAGAGAAGAAGATGTCTGTTTAGAGGATATTAAAAATTATTTTTATCCTTTTCATCTGGAGGTCTGTTATTAATGTGAGTAAAATAATTCCAGTAATTGTCATTGGAACTTTTTTGTTTCTTTTCTCACCACTCTATATAATTTACATAAGAGACCCTCTCCCACTATGTTTTGTTGTATTAACAGTATTAAAATTTCAATTAATTTTGGGATAAGATCTCTTACCATTGGTGCATTAACTTAATTGTGCGTATTACATATTGTCTGCAAGATTGTACATCCAACCACACATCTTTGTTTAAATCATATTTACTTATAATTAAGAGAATGCAGTTTTTCATTATTTATTAATTGAAACAAATATATCCATTTTTTCTTTAAATGTAATCATTGTGTCTAACATTGAAGTGAAAATATTATTTTGCATGTATGCCATAGGGAAAAGAAGAAAAATCCATGCCTTATATGTTGGATTTCTATAAATTAAGTTTCTAAAGGTATTTAATATAGTAGAAATAAAATAAAAGTTAATTGTCTGGTGACGCTTTTCTGAAAAGCAATCTTTTAGCAACCAATGTAAACTATTGTGTAGTATAAGATTATGATTAGAGTTTATGTTATATTTAAATGTTATGAAAAGGCATCCTAGAAACGCTTTCCATCTGGCTGTGTAAATATTATTTATCCAAAGAGATACTGTTTTTATAATTTTCAAAGAGATATTGTTTTTATAATTGATGACAAAGAATAAAATTCTAGATCTGGTAGTCCAATCCCTCCTGCTGTCCAATCCCTTATATGATGATTTTAGGCAATTCTTGATTTATTGGGAAACCAAAGAAATTTTAAAATTAAAGTATTAAATTCTTTAATGCATGTTTTAGATGGAGGTAAAGATATTGATTGGATAACATATAAGTGTTTTAGTAAAATAATCATTTTGATTATACATACTGTCTCTTCCATTGTGAAGAAAAAGTGTTCCATTTAATTATTAGATTCTTTATTCTGATTATGCTGTTAGTATAATTGTAATTTATTATATTATTGTTATCTGTTCTTCTTCTTCTTTTAGCTTTTTGCACTTAGGGGTCGCCACAGCGGATCACCTGTCTGCTCATGTTATCTGTTATAATTATCCCTAAATAGTTCACTTTTATCTCTTTGACAATGTATTTAGTAAATCTGTCATTTATCCTATCAATATTGGCATTTATGGGTAGCATTTTGTTTTGTTATCATTAAAGGAGAAACCAGATTTTTGGAACTCATCCATTGCCTTAAAAACAACAGAAAGAGAACTATCACTGTCACTCAGTGTCAGAAGAATGTCATCTGCAAATAATAGGATTTTAGAAACTAAATTCGCATTTATGCTAATGCCTTTTATGTCTAAATTTAACCTAATAAAATTACCAAACGTTTCCATAAACAGTGAAAAGCAGGGGTGAAAGAGGACATCCTTGTTTAGTTCCCTTTAAAATTTGTATTGAATCAGAAGTAAAAGTACCTATTTTAATGTATGCAAAACCATTGTCATAAAGAAGAATTATAAGATGTGCAAAATTATTTGAAAAATTGCATTCCTGTAAGACTAACAAAAGATATTTCCAATTCACAGAGTCAAAATGACTATTAATGTCTAGAATGATTAATGTTATATTCTCTTTTGTTTTGTTTACTGAGTCAATGAATGTGATTATTCTTTTGATATTGTCATAAGTATTTATATTTAGAATAAAAACAGTTTAATCCTCATTAATCATGGAAGATAGAATATATTTTAATCTATTAGTATGAATCGCCATAAATAATTTATAATCTTCATTTAAAAATGAAATTGGTCTGTTCAAAGAGTATTCAGCTGGATCTTCGTTAGTTTTCAAACTTGGGGAGATGAGTGTATTTCCAGGAGGAAGAAACGTTTGTTAATTCTTTAACTATAGTAAAAACTTTATGTAATATGTTTAAGGCTTCTTTAGATAGTAACTTGTAGAGTTCTGGTATAATTCCATCATTAGCTGGTGCCTTGTTAGATTTTAATTTGTTAATCTGAGTTTGAATTTCAGACAGTGAGACAGGTTTATCACTTAATTTCACTTGGTTATCAGATAATTTATGTCTTATATTTTTTTATAACAGTTTTGATTATCCCTTCTCAGTCTGTTATTACATTATACTGATTGAGTTTATGTAATAATTTCTAAATTCTTTCAAAATATCTTTTATTTCAGTCAATGTTCCTTTTCTCTTATATGAATAAATATCCTTTATATGGTTAGACTTACTAAGCAGTTTTGATCTGTTAGCTAACTTATGCATAGATTTTGGGTTAATAGAGACATTAATTATCTTAAACTTTCTAGATTAATCCTAGTTTTATGAGTTACAATTTCCAAATACTTATTATGTAGATTATTAATCTCTTCTATGTTATTATTGTCACCTGTCTGATTTTTCAGTTTTAATTTGTCAGGTTTTTCTTGTATCTCATACAGTTCTTTGTCCCGTGTTTTTTTTTTCTTTATTGATAGCCAGTTGGTGACTCTACCAAAAATATATATTTTTAGTGTACCCCATAGGTAGATTTCTGAAATATCTCCTGTATTGTTAATTTCTATAAAAGAAAGACTTTCTTTAACAAAATAGTCCTTAAAATCATTTAAGCCAGTTATATATGTTGTTATCCTCCTGATCTTAATGTTATTGTTAGATTTTAATAACAACTCAAATGTGATTGCATTGTGACTGTAAATGGGCAATATATCACTTTAACTTTGCCAAGTTTATTTTCCAAATCATTGGAGATATATACTCTCTCAATTCTGGATTGTATTCTATGTCTATGTGAGTAATGAGTAAAGAAAAGTGAATTTGGAGCTAAGAAATTATTTATGTCCCAAAGGTGAAATAGTTCAGTGAACTTTAACAGTGCCTTTGCTGATGCCTGTATTGTCCATTTACCTGTTGTATTAGTATTCTTTGGTGACAATATACAATTAAAATCTCCTGCTAGTATGAAGCTGACTTTTGAAATTTGAATTGCTTGTTCTAGAAGTTGTTCAACAGTTTTAATTCCTACTCCAGGAATCTAGTATAAGTTAATAATGGTTAATTTTTTTATTACATTCTAGGGTAACAGAACAAAGTATACCTTTATCATCCATATGGTTTTAGGCATAAGCAAATATTTTTTCTATAATAGAGCATCTTGTCTTTTTTATTATATTGTGAAATAGATAATATAGAGTAATTCTTAATATTAAGTCTTCTGTCAATAGGTGTGTTTCTTGTAAAAAAAAACTTGAGAGTTAAATAACTTCAAATATTTGTTTAGACTACCCCTCTCACAACCATTATTCAATCCATTAACATTTATGGAAATACAGTTAATAAATGTCATTTGTCAAACAGGTCAACAGTGTACATGTAACGCTCTTAAAAGTAAATATATGGACCCAGTATAATATCTCTTCTTTGTTAAAGAAATGCTTATTAATAGTCATACCGACATTAATACTTAACAGTTTAGATACATAATTACTGTAGACAGCCACAAAAAAACTAAAAACTTTTAATGTATCTAAACACTTACTTTTAAAATCCTTCAAACTCCTCACAAAGTCTAAAACACCCTGATTGAATAGTTTAACCATTCAAGCAAACCCACTCATCTACTATTCTAAAAAACCCAAACCCCTCTGATTCAATTAAACAAAAATGTCATTAACAACAAAGTGAACACAAGTCTGTATCCTTTAAAACTGGTATATATGTGTGAAAAATAAGAGCAGTATTGTATGTCCCAAAGTTGTTGTTTAACTTACATATTTCTCATTTTTATATGTTTGTTAAAACACTGAGAGATATAAAAATTCTTATTGTTCGATAACTATATATACAGTCTTGTGTTTCATCTACTGTCATCTTGAAAAGGTGAGAAATTGCTGCACTGCAGTTAAAGATTCCTATGATGTGCCTCACAAAAAGATCAATTTCCTTCCTGAGTCATCTATTTTCATTCAATGAAAATGTAATAATAATGGATAAATAAAAGATGTAAGCAATAATGTATTGCTATTTGTGCTCAGCAGTTTACTATAATAAAGTAACACATCTTATGTCATCCCTATTAAACATAAGGTTTGTTTCTTTGTTTTGTATATAACTTCAAGTGTAATGATAAGGTACTCATGACATTAACATCAAGTTTTTAATAAAAAGGTTGCCAATGTCATATATATATATATATATATATATATATATATATATATATATATATATATATATATATATATACACTTGCTTCACTATTAATGTAATGCTTCTATGAAACACCTTATGTACATTCAAATATAGTCTTTAAGAAATGTACTCAAGAATATATCACAATACTTGCAGCATTATTTTGTTTTCCTTATTAAATGATGAAGAGCAATACTTCTGACAGATCTTAATGTAAATATAACATTCACCAAATCATTGGTTTACATGCTTTGCACAGCTTTCTTATCATTTGTCTTATGCAACAAACTATACTGCTTTATATAACAGAAATGGGGCCGGATTCACGAAGGCTTACACGGAGTCTAAGAGTAGTGTAAGACTCCATGTAGCCTTCGTGATCCAGGAACAGCCCAAAGTCCGTGTAAGAGTCAGTCTAAAGCGGCTCTTACACGGAGTGGGCGTGGCTAAGCTAATCAGCCCACTTGCAGCCGAATAGCATGCAAATGAGGCTGATTAGCGATCCAGGAAGCCAAGAACAGCCCGTGTAAGAGCCGTGTTAGCTGCAGAAATGTACTCAGTTGACAACTGAGTACGTTTCTGCAAACACGGCAATGGAGCCATGTCAGCTCCAAATAAAGGGTGCATATGTTATAGGCAGCATGCCAATGGCCAAATATGTGGCCATTGGCAATGCAACCCCATGCAAAAATATTAAAATTATAATTTTTTTTTTTCGGCAATTGCCGATGTGTAAACCCAGCGCAGCCCACAAGAAACGGGCTGCGCTGCATAAAACATGAAAACGAAGGTTTTAAACCTACAAATGTAGGTTTTATGCAATACATGGAATGTCAATGGAGGGACCAGCAGAGCAAAACCAACATGGCCACCGTGTAGTGGTTGTCAAGGGGGGAAGCTAAGTCTAAGAGATGTAACTAAGCATTAGTAGGCAATCTGATGCAAATGAGGGTAAGGATACTGAATTCCACTGTCACATAGCAAATGAGCACATTCTGAGTAGTGTAAGAGTTACAGAAGGGGGAGGAACAGAGTAAGAGATAGGTGACATCACAGGGGGGAATGGTAGAAAGGGATGGAGTTCATTGGAAGGTAGAGTTACATGACACATGTCAGACAGATATCAAGGAAGGAGGTGTGCCACTAAGTAAACATGAGAAAGTCAAGAAATGGAAGGTGTACACTGTTGCCTACACCAAAGTTTCTTGCTGGACGTATATAAGACGCAGCGCCGCCATGAAGCACGAAAAGGCGTGTCTTGTGCGCAGCAGGCAGTGCGTGTAAGGCAGTGTGCGCGTGTGTAAGGCAGACTAAGCATGTGGGAGCGTGTTAGGAGATGTTTACCACTGTTTGCGCGGGCGTGCACGCGTTTAAAACCGAATAAGCAGATTCTGAACTGTGTAAGTATGTGTGCACGCGTGTAAGCCACTGTGAGTGTGTTTCTGCTGGTTTGCACACGGCTCCACCCTGAGGAAACAGAGAGGAAAAAGGAAGCAACAGATGTACTAGGAAGTTAGCAGGGAATACTGCTGGAGCTGGCAGGTGAAAACAATTAGATGCAGGCAATTACACAGGCAGAATACTAGGCCAGCCCAGCACTTAAAACTCTGCAAACAGCAGTGCAGAATGTTTCTCTCCAGAGACACTGCAAGACAGGAGTTAAGTTATCAGAAGTGAAAACTGAAAAAGCTGAACTCAGAGCAGAAATGTTAGGGGCTGCCATGCCATAGCTGTCATAAGGAGACATAGGCGACTTGCTGAGGGTGGTGACAATGCAGATGGTGCCAGACAACCCGCAGTGAGGAGACGGAGAAGAGTGTACAGGCCCAGGGTCACCTACCACGGGTTACATGAGCTGGAGATAGTAGAGCACTATAGAGTGGACAGAGACCTCCTGCAGCAAATAGTGGAGCTGTGCAGGCCACGCCTCACACACAGAACCAACAGAGGGGAACCCATCCCAGTGGAAACCAAGGTATGTGTTGGCCTAAGAATACTAGCAACAGGTACCTTCCAGAGACCAACTGGTGATATGATGGGGATTTCACAGGCATCAGCCTCCAGGGTACTGCACCAGTTCCTGGATGCCATGTCAGCACATGTCGGTGATCATGTATACTTCCCCAATGCCCATGAGGTATTGGCCAGCAACATGCGTCTCTTCCAGCAAATAGCGGAATACCCTGAGGTACTGGGTGCTATAGACTGCACGCACATACGCATCAAAGCACCAGCAGGAGAGCGGGGTAGGGCCTACATAAACCGCAAGGGCTTCCCCTCCATCAACTGCCAGGTCGTGTGTGATGCCCAGGGCATGTGTGTGCTGGCTGTCCTGGGAGCTACCACGATTCCCACATCTGGCATTTGACGCAGCTGTACCAGACATTTGCCAATGGGGACATCCCGCACGGACACCTAGTGGGGGATGCAGGATATGCACTGGAGCCGTGGCTGATGACACCCATCAGAAACACACACACACCTGAACAGGAACGCCATAATGAGGCACGCGCACAAACACGTAATGTAATAGAGCATGTGTTTGGGCTGCTCAAGTCACGGTTCCGGTGTCTGGACACATCTGGTGGAGCCTTGCAGTACACACCAACTACATGTACCCAAATTGTCATGGTATGTGCTATGCTACATAATATGATCTTGCGAAAACAGCTGCAGCAGGATCAGCATAGGGCTGGGCCAAACAGCCCCCCACCATCGCCAAGGCCACCACAGGCACAGCGTGACTCGGAGGAGGAACAACCTGAGCCTGCCCCAGTAGGCAGAAGGAGGCGTGCCCAATATGCCCTGGCCTTGGCAAAGAGGCAACGCATAGCACATACATTGGCTCAGTAGGAACCTTGGGAATGATACCCCTCTCTGACTCACTCATATAGTAACAGGGATGCCTAACGTGACACAACCTGCTCATAAACATGTACAGGGAAGTGTAATATGTGCATCCAACAGAGGCAGCCCTGCAGCACCACCTGAGGCATGAATGCTATGTGTTAAGTAATGTAACACCAAGTACCATATGCACACCTGAGGACCCCGACTAACATCCTACCCTCAACAAGCAGCATGCCACAACAGGACAATGAGATGATGAAGTGCAACAATTGCTGAAGTAATGCAGTTAGGCAAAGGGGACCCACTGTGTGCCAGTCTGGGATGACATGCTGAGCATGACATGATGCACCACCTGCTAGGACTGGCGTGCACCTATCAGTGCAGGCCGTATGGATACTGGCAAAGGCTGTTGTCACACAGTGTGCCCTGAATAGGTAAGGCTCAAAACACAAACCTATCTCCATAGGTACCAGAAGGGATAAGAATAAGATAAGGGATAAGTTCAAACAGCAAGATGCATGCAGTCTAAGCCCACCCAGTATGGAGAATGTTGATAACTGTGCTGTAACAGAAATCTGAGGCAAGGCTCACAACAGCACCCTAACACTACCAGGTTACACCTCATACTGTGCTGTACATCCTCAACACTTGGAACAAGCTACAAAAGGAGAGTGACCAGCAAAAATTGTCAAGGATAACCACACCCCCATGTTGGTACCACCACAAAAAGCAGCATGGACTAGCCATGCTCAAGTAACAGTGGCTAAAACTGCCCCCCGGTGTATAGCCTGCTACAGAGTACTGGCCCAACACCAGGAACTGCATCGGGCCCATGCTGGAATACATGAATATATCAAGTCCTCCAAACCACATTATATTGGGCGACTGCAAATACCCAGACACATAGACTGGGAGCATTATACCAGCTGCAACAGTGTAGGACAAAAGGTCATTGAATCCACAAACCAAAAGACCCAGGAACAACGTACCACACCCACAAGAGGGGCAAGCATACTGGATGTGATAATCAGCAACATGGATACGGGATGTCAAGATGAGAAGTGTATTGCTCACTGGTAAAACCAGACCATATAGTAATCACACTGGATATACAAATCCTGACCACAGTCCCTGTCCGGGAAATCACAGTGGAAAACATGTGCTAAGCATTATTTGCACACCTCCAAACTGATGTGGAATCCATGAAAGGTCCCGTGCAGGTGCAAAATATGGGCCACGCCTCAGAACCTGTAAGACAGCCATTCCATGAACACTGCCAGGAATGCTTGGATTATGCAGTCCCAAATTAAAACAAGACACAGTGCCTAAATCTGGCATGGTGGACACCAGCCATAACCAAAACATGCAAGAGAATGAGGAAGCTACTACATGATAGAGCAAGCATGAACAATGGCGTAATTACTGATCAGTAGTATGGCAATATAATCTGTCCACACATGCAATCCAGTAAGGCCAGGCACAACAAGTGGAATCTGTGAATCCTGAAGCAATGTTACACCTGCCCCAAGTACACAGACAACCACCAACTCCACCCAAGAAATACAAATATATGTGAGAGATGCAACCATCCATCCAAACCGACGCAGAGCTCCCCAACTCAGTACACCCAAAACAAGTCAGTAGGAGAAGGTAACCACACACACCACAAACACATACCCACATAGACCTATCACAACTGCAAACCAAACACATAAACACAGAAATACATTCCCGGAGGCAGAAATCACACACACAGCACACCAACAGAGGCCACTAAAGCAGACACCCAATGAAACAGCCTCCAAACATAGCACATGCAACACATAGCACACAAAGCTAGTGTGCCAAACAGTCACAGGCCAGAAGGAGAAACAACATGCCCGATACAGTTGTAATAGGTGACTCCATAGCCAGACACACTGCTGTCCCGCACAGCAGACTGAACAAAGGAAAGGGTACAGTAAGCTGCCTGTAGGCCACCACAATATGCCACATAGCAGAAATATGTAGGTCACTCCAAAGCAAATAGAAATATGATGCAGTCATAGTCCATGCTGGTGTGAATGACCCGAGATGTACTGCCCTAGACTACATGTAAAGAGACACAGATGAGCTATCCGATTATGTAGTCCAGGCTGGTATGACACTCACCGTTTGCAGCAACCTACCCTTACCAAGAATAATGTCACAGTAGAAACACGGAATGATCAGTCATAGCAAGTAGCACACTTACTGGTGTCATTCCAAGGGGATCCAATGTCTGTCTGCTTGGGATGTCATGCTTGACAAGCCATGCAGCTGCCCTTGGGATGGCCTGCACCTGTTACCCCTGGGCGTCTGAATAGTGGATAAGGCCTTGGCCACCTCCATACAGCCTTGTGTAGGCAAGGCTGAAAAGACTGACCCACCACCCGAGAAAACATAAGTGGGAAGAAACATAAGGGAAATGCTGACCAATGCCAGATGTGTACACCCCAATATGCATGCTCGAGGCCATCCCCAGAATAGAGAGCATCGATGTCTGTGCAGTGACAGAAACCTGCTGCAAGGCTCCTGACAGCACACCAGCACTACCAGGTTATACCACGTACCATGTGTCATGGCCCCAAAACCTGGAACACTACATAAAAGGAGGGGAGTAACCATAGGCAGCACAGACACCCATACGTCCAGGTAACTGACAATGCACAAGGCAGTGGAGTTCACCCATGTGCAACTAACTGTAGGCAAGACTGCTGTGCAGTCTGTAGCATGCTACAGACCGCACTCTCACACACAATAACCCCCCCCCCCCAACCGTCCTGAAGACACTGGACAGTATGAATGTCCCACCAAATACCAAACAAGGTACCACGAAATACCACATAGGTGGTAAACCATTATGTATGGAAGGAGTAACCAGGGACCAAGGGACACAAGTGAACAGTAACCTGTTATGTGACACCCACATTGCCAATGTGGCTAGGAAGACTGTCTACATGTGACACTGTATCAGGAAAGGAGTCACATCTATGGCAACAGAGGTCACTGTGCCCCTATACTTATCCCAATCACACCCATAATCCAGTACAATGCCTCATATGGGATCTACCTTACCTGACACCTGCAGCAGTTATAAAGACCGCAAAGGTACCTCACCAAGAGGATAAAGTGTCACACATATATGTCATATGCTGCCTGGCTGTAGACACCCCAGCTGACTCCAGTCACAGACTGCCCACACAGAGGCATTGCATGCCTGTTGTAGGAGGCCATGCCCAACACAGGAGTAATGGACATGCTCCACCCCAGACAACACATATCCATTGGAGCTGCGAGAGTGAGAGATGTCAACCTCAACAAATAATGAAATAGGATGTGCCGGTGGGACAGATACATAATCCAGAGGCTCCACACACCCTGGACCAGAATTCCACCCCATGTTAGGCAGAGCCCCTCACTGACACTGTTCAACAGGAATCTTGCCAAGTGGATGGATGATTGTAGAGTTACAGTGGGGGTCTTCACTGTGTCATGTCCAGACAGAGGCACAGCTAAGCAAATAATACATGGCCATAATATCCACATAGCAAGGGGTCTCAAAAGCCACACACACTCTGGCTAGGCTAACAAATGCCCAGGGTGGATAGCCTAGTATGAACCTATGAACCTATGTAGATACAAATTGTACAGGACACGAAGGATAATCCCAAGGCTTACACAACTGATGGTAGGAGCCATGTTGTGAATTTACAGATATGCCCTGAATCACACAAATACCACAAACACACACACATATTGCCAACATACATCCCGACAGGTGCAGTGCAAACCCCCCCACCCCCACGAATGCAGAATATCTATCCCAGCAGACTGCTGGCCCCCTGACATAGCAGATTCTGAGGTAACAGACAACATCTCCAAAGCAAAACACACAGCAGCAATGGTATGAGATGGTGACCTGGGCTTAGTGCAACATGGAGTCTAAGATGAATGGAATGCCAAACCACACTACTGCTCAATGTCAGCCGTACCACAGAATATGTACCCAAAGAGCAGTGTACAACAACAGTGGTCCTTCTCAACAAAGGTGTTGCCTGAATGGATACTGAACAGTACTACCCCAGAATCCTGAGAAGCCCAGATTGCACAGCTATGGAAAGGAGCAGCATGTACGACAGACATATGGATGTTGGGGACCTACTGACACCGGACCCAACCCAGTGTGGCCTCCTCAAGTGCAGATCCTGCCCCTAACCATGTTGGACTCAATTGAAACAGTCATTAAGGTCATTGATGAGGGCAATGTGCTCCACACAGTGTATCTGGACCTTGCAAAGGCTTCTATACAATACCCTACATGTTCAGTATAGATAGGCTCACCAGCGTAAATATAAACTCACATGTCAGTAGAGGGGTTGCAAACCAGACCAAGGACAGAACAGACATGGTCAGACATGCTTCAGCCATGTCAGACTACAAACCAGATATAACTGGCATCCCACAAGGCTTTGTCCTGGTATCTCCCTCGTCTGGTATATATGTCCCATAGGTACAGGCAAACATGGAAGGACTGTGTCCTAACATGTTTGCAGAGGACTACAAACCGCTCACCACATATGATCCACCAGCTGACACATGCATCCCACAAAAGGGCGACATAGAAACAGACAACTGGTGCCATAGCTATGTCAGCAAGCTAAGTGCAGAAACGTGTATAGTCAACCCCCGTGGATATACAGTAAGTGCCCACCAATCACCACATAGGTGGTAACCCATTATGTAGTTAACATGTAATGAGAGACCTGGGGACACAGGGTGATAGATATCCTGCATTGGACAAACATGTGCTGTAGTGTTTACAGAAACATACCATATACCCACCTAATCATGAAGGCTGTCAGATCTACATAAGGGGAGGTCATTGTGGCTCTGCAGTCCTCCTGCATCAGTGGTACAATCGACTACAATAGCCCCTGTGGGATGTACCTCAGCAGACACCTCCATCAACTGTAAAGTCCCCAACAGTACCTCATCAGGAGTATCAATCAGCCTACACAGATGCCATGTGTTGCCTGTGTTGCTGGCATCAATAAACATGCTGCACATAGTACAATCTGAATGGCAGTGAGCTATGCACATGACAGACCTGAACCCCAGCACTGACTTACATAGGACAAGCTGTACTGTGTGATCCATAACACAGAAGCCACTCCCACCCATTAGTGAACCCTCAGCACAGGCTACCCATAGAGTCACTTATCAATCTTCCTCAATAGGAATCCTGATGGGTGGACGGGAGATGGTAGGTTTATCCTGGGTATCACTGTCATGTCACAGGTAGACAGAGGTACAGTATACTAACCATGACATATGTCATGGCAAACTCACCTTACAATGTGTGTTGAAGGACAAACACACTCTCCAACTTGCATTAGACATGGACTAGGGCACATCGCTAGTGTTTGCAATTGTACACCTATGTTGTGGAATACACTAACAATGTTGGACAAGCCTGGTGTAAGTAGTTCATATCTGAACAGAATGCAACATGGTCAGATGTACACAACTGGCCCCAACCAGGCTGTTGTGCCCACTATCGAAATGTAAAGCAGTGATAGCAATAAAGCCCAGGTTACTGTCCACCACAGTCAAAGTACTGCCAGTACACTATACAGTACTACAGTGTTAGGTCAGTGTGAAAGGATGTTGACAACTGTATGCAAAGTATCCCATGCAAACACTGCAGGCACAGTATAATCCTGTTGTGTTCACACACAAAGCAGTTGTACAATAACTACACAACATGACACACAACCCACAACCATGAACGGGTGATAGTTTGTTAAGTTCACACACATCCACAAATGTGGTGGGCTGCAGAGTCCAACATATGGAATGCTCACACTGGGCATGCTCACACACTTTGACAACATGCCATGGGAAGGCTGAACTGGGCATGCTC
The DNA here is from genome assembly GCF_019279795.1 of Protopterus annectens. Lineage (NCBI taxonomy): Eukaryota > Metazoa > Chordata > Ceratodontiformes > Protopteridae > Protopterus > Protopterus annectens. The sequence continues at coordinate 21,033,739 of NC_056742.1, read as the reverse complement.
ACACACTTAGTTTGTGAAGATCACACACATCCACAAATGTGGTGGTCTGCAGAGTCCAACATATGGAATAATCACACTGGGCATGCTCACACACTTTGACAACATGCCATGGGAAGGCTGAACTGGGCATGCTCACACACTTAGTCCAAATCTTGGTTTAGCAGTGGGACACACATATCTGGTATTGTTATGTGTTATGCCAGGAACCAACCACATTACAGCAGTCTGCCCAGTGCACACAGTTAAATGACTACAGAGACATACGTGATATAGTGGATCCCTCCCATATGCAAACAGTTTCCACAGATGCAGAGGTTGTTCATACCAACAGGGAATGCTATGGCAATAAAGATATGCAAACAGTCTATCAGCAACAAATAATGTGCATTTGACAATTAAACATAATGGTGTAGAGGTCAACACTAGGCTGTTTGCCCTAGGGAATGACAGCTTAGCCATAGTGTGCTTGGTGTTTGCCTCCCCACAGGATGCACATTCCCCTTTCCAAACACAGATGATGTCAGCACCCTATAAGTAGAGCAGGAGAAAGGAAACTTCCCAGTAATGCGAATAGCGCGCTCTGATAATGCGTCCGTCTCAAGTGTCAAAATATAGCTAGGTAGGGGTTTGATTTCTGTGAATGGCAAGTGTGTGTGTTTGTCTGAGGGGGGTTAGTGTGTGAGGGAAATGTCCCTTTTGGAAACTAGGTGAACAGACTACAGGATGCCCATCCCCTTTTCTAAACACTGATGATGTCAGCACCCTATAAGTAGAGCAGGAGAAAAGAAACCTCCCAGTAATGCGAATAGCGCGCTCCGCTAATGCATCCGTCTCAAGTGTCATAACATAGCTAGGTAGGGGTTTGATTCCTGTGAATGGCAAGTGTGTTGTATGTCTGAGGGGGGTTAGTGTGTGAGGGAAATGTCCCTTTTGGAAACTAGGTGAACAGACTACAGGATGCCCATCCCCTTTTCTAAACACTGATGATGTCAGCACCCTATAAGTAGAGCAGGAGAAAGAAAACCTCCCAGTAATGCGAATAGCACGCTCTGCTAATGCGTCCGTCTCAAGTGTCATAACCTAGCTAGGTAGGGGTTTGATTCCTGTGAATGGCAAGTGTGTGTGTTTGTCTGAGGGGGGTTAGTGTGTGAGGAAAATGTCCCTTTTGGAAACTAGGTGAACAGACTACAGGATGCCCATCCCCTTTTCTAAACACCGATGATGTCAGCACCCTATAAGTAGAGCAGGAGAAAAGAAACCTCCCAGTAATGTGAATAACGGGCTCCGCTAATGCGTCCGTCTCAAGTGTCATAACATAGCCAAGTAGGGGTTTGATTCCTGTGAATGGCAAGTGTGTGTGTTTGTCTGAGGGGGGGTTAGTGTGTGAGGAAAATGTCCCTTTTGGAAACTAGGTGAACAGACTACAGGATGCCCATCCCCTTTTCTAAACACCGATGATGTCAGCACCCTATAAGTAGAGCAGGAGAAAGGAAACCTTCCAGTAATGCGAATAGCGCGCTCTGCTAATGCGTCAGTCTCAAGTGTCATAACATAACTAGGTAGGGGTTTGATTCCTGTGAATGGCAAGTGTGTGTGTTTGTCGGAGGGGGGTTAGTGTGTGAGGGAAATGTCCCTTTTGGAAACTAGGTGAACAGACTACAAGATGCCCATCCCCTTTTCTAAACACCGATGATGTCAGCACCCTATAAGTAGAGCAGGAGAAAGGAAACCTCCCAGTAATGCGAATAGTGCGCTCTGCTAATGCGTCCGTCTCAAGTGTCATAATATAGCTAGGTAGGGGTTTGATTCCTGTGAATGGCAAGTGTGTGTGTTTGTCTGAGGGGGGTTAGTGTGTGAGGGAAATGTCCCTTTTGGAAACTAGGTGAACAGACTACAGGATGCCCATCCCCTTTTCTAAACACCGATGATGTCAGCACCCTATAAGTAGAGCAGGAGAAAGAAATCCTCCCAGTAATGCCAATAGCGCGCTCCGCTAATGCATCCGTCTCAAGTGTCATAACATAGCTAAGTAGGGGTTTGATTCCTGTGAATGGCAAGTGTGTGTGTTTGTCTGAGGGGGGTTAGTGTGTGAGGGAAATGTCCCTTTTGGAAACTAGGTGAACAGACTACAGGATGCCCATCCCCTTTTCTAAACACCGATGATGTCAGCACCCTATAAGTAGAGCAGGAGAAAGGAAACCTCCCAGTAATGCGAATAGCGCGCTCTGCTAATGCGTCCGTCTCAAGTGTCATAACATAACTAAGTAGGGGTTTGATTCCTGTGAATGGCAAGTGTGTGTGTTTGTCTGAGAGGGGTTAGTGTGTGAGGGAAGTGTCCCTTTTGGCAAATAGGATAAGACACTACAGGATGCCCATTCCCTTTTCTAAACACTGATGATGTCAGCACTCTATAAGTATAGCAGGGGAAGAGAAAACCCCCAGTAATGCAAATAGCGTGTTCTGCTAATGCGCCCGTCTCATGTGTCATAACAGTCAGATAGGGGTTTGAATCCTGCAATTGGTAAGTGTGTGTTTTTGGCTGAGGGGGGTTAGTGTGTGTGAGGACAATGTCCCTTTTAGCAACTAGGTGAACAGACTACAGGATGCACATTCCCCTTCTACACACTGTTCAGCAGACGGCCATGGCTCTGGCACAAGTTGTCTGTTGCTATGATGCCCCTTTGGAAGATGCTTGTGTCAGCTGGGGAGTCGATTATGGTGTCCAGTTTGCAGTCATCTGCATATTTGGACAGCCACAGTTCATCCGTGTTGGCCTGTACCTCCAATAAATATGTACCAAACAAGAGGGTCCCAGGACTGAGCCTTCTGGGACACAACCTGTAACTGTTATGGGGTCTGGCATGGCTCCAGCAATGCTAACCATGTGGGTTCTGTTCTTGAGCCACTGTGCAATCCATCTAGTGACATAGGGGCTTATATTTCAGCTGGTGAGCTTCCTAGAATGCCCAAGTGGGGTATTGTTGAAGGCGTTTGCAAGGTCCAGGTAGGCTGTGAACCACCTTCCCCTCGGCAATGGCCTTGGTGACTGTAGCAAAGAAATCAACCGGGTTACACCCGGTAGTGCTGGTGTGCTCTCAGTAGCCCTGAACCAGGCATCTGTTACTGCACAGATATCGATGTTTCCCATGCCAAGGAGTGTTTTGGGTGCATGCATCTGGAGGTTTAGACATCTGGCGTTGGGTAGCATTGCTCTTAGTGTCTTATCCCTTGTGATACCTATGAAGGTGGGTTTGTCATGTGAGCCCTGCCTAACATAGGCACTATGGGGGTAGCAAGAGGCTTTGCCAATATCTGATAGGCCAGGGGTGACAGGTGCAGGCTGTCCCTAGCAAAGCAGGTAGTTCAACAGGAGATGAATGTGTGAAGGTGTAGTGCCTGTGACTACTTAGCAGTAGCATATATGACTGCTCACGTGGACACATGCCAGCCAGGTCATATACACTGTGTCACAGGCAATGTACATGTGAACAGGTCAAACAGTGGCAACCTGTCAAGTGGGACATGGCCATACATATAGTAGGCTATGCAGATGGCACTAGGAGTCCACAGAAGCTCTATAACTATGCATTGCAGGTGTGATCGGTATTCCAGGGTAATTGCAAGCAAACATGCATGCAAACAAAGGTACAGTGAACAGGGCTCCATGTAGTCCATTGTACAACAAACAAGCTGTACCAGTTCCATAAGGTAACACTGCAAATATGCAGGCACTATGCACATGTACATGGAAATACACTGGTCAGATGGCTAGGGTCCAGTCTCAGTGCACACAAGTGTACGGAACATGCATGTACTGTCAGGATGTACAATAACTGGATAGAAACCCATGTGCCCATACCTGGAGTAATACACATGTCAAATAACAGACACCGAGCCTTCTCTCAGTGGTGCCATACTTAGTAGGATGTATGCTCCCTGGCCTGCCACCACAGTATCCCTGACATATATGGGGACTCTCCCTCTTGTGACAGTTGGTTATGTGTGTTGGTGCTGTCTAGCATGGTATGAGATGTGTGCATGCAGTGCTAGTGTGCTCCTGTGTGTCCTGTACCAGTTGTGTAGTTCTGCACACATATCAACATCCTCACACATCTGCATTGCAGAGTCTAGTGTGGGCAACATGCCACTTACAATTTACATGTCCATCATTGTGTATTACTACATTCATTACCCATCCCCTGTGCTACCTATGTATGTAGCCTGCTGATGACATCATTACCACCAGTATGCCAACATGTGCAGATGATACACTATGGTACTTACCATGGGTGTAGACAACAGGACATGACAATCACACAAATACTGCATCAGGCATGCTGTGATATACCCACAATTAATTCAGCACACAGTACTAACAACATGATACTATTACTACACATCTATGTGGTCACCCTGTGCATCAGCAACATGTTAACATGTACCTGCACAGTTGTTACAGAATGCAGGAGGTGGCACAGTTTCATCATATGCACAGGGTGTGAACTTGGTATGCCTGGGTCAGCCACCCATACCACCAATTGACATGTATGTGTATGTGTGTTGGTGAGGGACAGCAGTAGAAGGTGGGGCTATGTTGATGCAGTGTGTGCGTGTATGCAGTAGCCCTAGGTGTTGTTATTTTGCATGTGTGTATGGATGCACACAGTTCCACCTCATGGCTGCCATATACTGGTGTTTGTGGACAGCCAGAGACTGTACCTGCCAGGTCATACAGATCAGTGTCTCTGGCCACGGACACGGTACCTGTGCCTTGCAGGGGTGCTACGGACCGTATCCGGTACCAACCCAGACTGGGTACTGTCATCAGAAGCAGGTGTTCGTTGACTGGACACAGATCCCTGTCGGGCCTGGCCAGAGCCACGTGCATGTGGTCTCCTGAGGCGGTCTGATGACAGCACAGACCCAGCATTGCTGGGGCTGCTGCTGGCACTACGGGGCGCGGCCCTGTTGTCATCCACGCCGACTGCCAGCTGCTGCTGTTGCTGGCATACGGCCACGTCGACGCCTCAACCGCCCACCATCACCCTGGCTCATGGACATGTAGTTGTGGATCCGGTGTAATATGTCCCCACAACGTCTGTCTACGACATCGGTGAAATCACGGATGGCGGCCGCAATGTCACGCATACTGTCGGTCATGGCTGTGCGACATGCTGCCAGCTCCCTCAGACCCTGTCTGGTGTACCGTTCCATACGTGACTGTGCCTGCATGACAGTCCGAAACATAGCTGAGGTTGTAAGACCTCTGTGGGCACGTCTGCCAGGGGCAGTACGCCCATGGATGCTCCCACGAGAACCCCTGGACATCTGTCTGTGTGGTACCATCTCTGGGCCATGCCCATGGCTGCTGTGTGGGGAAGCATGTGCCGCAGATACCACATTACCCTGGTCAATGCCCACTGCATGCTGTCCATCACCTAGGGACAGTGGTGACAAGGTGTATTGGCAGGATAACTGTGCGCATTGATGGGGTCGACAGCTGTGTACTGTCAATTGGCTGACCAATGGCGGACCCTGGCATACCTTCCTGTGCCATTACACCAATGTCATCATTATCAGTACCCACGGCACCTGACTCAGGTTCCTGCTAGATGACACCAGAGCAGCAACAGAACCTGTGGGAAGGAAACAGGAAACACAGTTTACAATGTCTACACATTACCAGCGATGCACACATGCACACATGCACATGCACACATGCACAGGTGCACACATGCACATGCACCGTGCACATGCACACATGCACACATGCACATGCACACATGCACACATGCAGAGGTGCACACATGCACAGGTGCACACATGCACACATGCACATGTGCACACATGCATAGGTGCACACATGCACACATGCACACATGCACAGGTGCACACATGCACAGGTGCACACATGCACACATGCACACATGCACAGGTGCACACATGCACAGGTGCACACATGCACACATGCACACATGCACACACATGCACACATGCACACATGCACACATGCACACATGCACAGGTGCACACATGCACACATGCACACATGCACAGGTGCACACATGCACACATGCACACATGCACAGGTGCACATGCACAGGTGCACACATGCACACATGCACACATGCGCACGTGCACACATGCACAGGTGCACACATGCACACATGCACACATGCACAGGTGCACACATGCACAGGTGCACACATGCACACATGCACACATGCACAGGTGCACACATGCACAGGTGCACACATGCACACAGTTTCACACAATTGTACAGTACTCAGTATGCGTGATATCGACACACAGACACAGACACACCTACATGCATACAAAGAGCACTACTAAGTGTGCCAAATAGTACTATTACTATCAGCACTTTTACAGGTATTGTAAATAGACACTCACCAGCATGGATAGGCTGCAATGCAGTGATACCAGAGGGTCCTGCAGACATGAGGAAACTAATGTTAGTGGGCACAACTGTGCCAATGTTACTGAGTATGATACAGGTCAGGAGTACAACAGTCGCCTTTCACAGGTCTGCAGCTAATATTGAGGATATCACGCTTGCACATTAAATACTATGGTGGCAGCTACGAACCAAGGACACACCACCATACCTCTCAACCTCTTAGAGCAAGAAATCTGGACAAAGGCATAAATAAAAGTGGGATAAAGGCCCAAATATAGGGACAATTTTTAAATATTGCTCTTACGAACTTGGAAAGTTGATAGAATAACAGATTTTGCATTAGCATGAATTTTCGGTAGGGTATGAAGTCTGAAACTCAATTGTCTGTAATTATTTTCTAACTTCAATCTTTAATGATTTGCCTCTAATTTGCCAGAAAACCACAATTTTATGAAAAAAAGACCAAAAATATGAGGCAAAAATCTGGGCATTCTGCAAAAATCTGTACAGTTGAGAGGTATGCACACCACACATGCATTAACTACCAGTATACACAACAGTCAACTACACATATGACATATTACCTGCACGTTCACTGTCCTGCTGCTGTGTGGCTCCAGCCTCCATCATGATGCATGTGTGCTGCTGCTGTTGTTGCAGGTGGACTGGAGCCACTACACTCAGGAGTAGTCCCTCCAGTCTGGTGAGTGGGGGATGTGTAGCCACCCCACCACCTGTGGCGACCTGTTGCCTGTGGATATCTGACGCACGCTGACGGACATGTCTAATCAAATCACTGCAGTGATGTCGCACCTGCTCATATGTCCTATTATGCATGCCTATATCATTTACCCGACGGACAAGGTCCTGCCACAGTGCAGCCCTCACCTGCTGATTCTGGCTGGTGCGGGAAAAGAGTGCTGCATAGTCCCACACCAGGCTCTGGTGTATCTCCTCATCCTCAGCCGCGGAGTAGGTGGGATGCCTTGGGTGGGCCATGTACCTGAGAAAGAAGATAACCTGGTATCAGCAATATATGTCAGCAGACCTTGGCACACATACTACACATGCTACTTGACTGTTATGATACCACATATCTCACATATGTAGCATCTGTCTGTCTATTGGTGGATACACATGTAGATGGCCAGGTATCAGTGCTCGGCCAGCAACTGTGCAACAGTACCTGCCAGGCTCCGTACGACATACTACCAAACACCAGCAGTCAGAACACCAATCCAGGTCAGGAGCACCTCCTCACTCTGGGGGTTTGTATCTAGGTACTGTATGGCGTACATCGGCGAGTACTGTGGGCTGATCACACCCTGCTTGCCCTGGATATACATATCCCACCTCCACAACCAGCATAGATGGCTACAGTGCACAACATTACAGATACAGACATTACACTTTGTAACAGTGATATGGTATCCTTACAGCCCACTGGGCCAGTGGCAGAGACAACCCACAATGCTGACCCCTACACAATTGCTTTCTACAGACATCTCCAAGAATGCATGGCTCATGCATTCACATATATGGCCAAGACACTATCCACAAAGGGACAGTATCCTGTCTGGCGGACCCCAGCCATAGACAGATTGTATTACAGACGATGTAAGCTACTGCAAGACAGAGCATCAGTCACTGAAGGGAGGGCATGTCTGAGCAGCACTGGTAAGGATCTATTTCCCATCATACTGACTACATGGGCAATGTTGAGTGAGACGTCAAGTGTGACACTACAGATGACCAGGAGGCCTACCTGAGTTATGTTAGCGACCCGGTCAGGAGCCATCCTCTATGCCCATAGGTAGCACACAACACATATTTCACTGACACCACAGCTAGACAACATTGTGGCGGACAGGTTCAGTGCAGGTGTCACCCTGCCCTCTCCCCTGTAATAAGGCATAGTTATCCCAGCTGACCCTAACCTACAAGTCATCACAGATGTCCAGGTGAGAGACACCCGCAGGTCAGCAGAATACACGACATGGATGGGACCTGCTGGTATCCCCAGTTGCATGCTACATAACCTCTGACAGGAGCTAAACACATATATAGAAGTGCTATGTTACACTACCTTGACTACAGGGTATGTACCCGTACACTGGCGCACAGCACCAGTGGTTCCACTCCATGAAGGGGGCACCTCACCATACCAATACAATACAACACAATACATGACATTGTAATACAATACTATACAATATGCTAATGCCCCTGTGTCTACAGCAGCGTACTGTTCTGCTAACCTGACCATTGTGACACATGTGGTGTGATGGTACCTGCTGCCGTCACACAGTCACACAGGGTGACTCATATGGCATATTACCTATCTGACTAACATTCAGCAGGGGTATGTGTGACATGTACACATGGGGAGTCTCGCTTCTTAACACTGTGTGGTTTGTTGCAGGGTGTATCCTATCTGTGAGTTGGAACCCATTACCTACACATGTGCACACTATTGCAGTGGCACAGACGACACACAGCAGACATTTAGGTTGTGGATGGTGGGTGGGGTTACAATGGTTGTTGGACATCTGTCATGGGTGTGACCTCCATATGTGCATCTGGGGGTGGTAACCTCTACGTGGGTAGCATATGTGTACTCTGTGGTGTTGTCAGTCACTGTGCATTGGTACTGTGTTTGGGTGCATTGTCACAGTGTTGTACATGTCACTGTGTCCTTCTCCATATCTGTTGCTGTCATGTGAGGTCCATACCATGGCATCCATTATGTGCTGTGGGGGGTACAATCACCTACATGTCCATGCCTGACTCACCATGTCTGCGGACACATACCATGTGCAGCTATTCCAGGGATGGTGTGCCACTGTGACTATCATTGGGGCCACTATTGTACACATGTCTCACCCTGCCCACCCCTGACACATGCAGTGGTGGGCGGACACTCACATATATGGTGGTTACTGGTGTAGGTGATCTGGAATGTGGTATGTTACTCCGGATTTGACACTGGTGTTCACTCCGTGCCTTTGTCACCAGGCACCTGTTGCAATACATCTGTACACATGTGCCTCACTCAGACTCTATATACATCTCTCTCTCTCTCTCTATAGATATATATATATGTATTAAGATATGTCTATATGTATATATATATATATATATATATATATATATGTGTAAATATGTCTGTATACATTTGCACATATATATATATATTGATGTACATATTCTGCTGTAGATGTGGAGGGGGGGTGCAGAGGGGGTGTGGCCGACGGCTGGGGCAGGCTGTGTTGCAGGTCATCATATACAATCATACCTCTAGGTGGTCAGATCAGTCTGTCTATGTATATGTATCTACATATATCTATCTCTGCATGTGTGCATTACATAGATATGTTGCTACAATATTCTATCGACATCTGTCTATGTAGTCCTACATCTCTCTCTCTATGTATGTATACATATATGCATATCATATGTATATATATACATATATATATATATACACATACATATGTTGACATACATACATAGCCATATGTTAGACAGGTATATCAGCACATTTGTCTACCTTACTGTATACACACACTAACATACTGCTAAACATACATAGCTGTGTAACCTAATTTGTACATGGCAGTACAACCTACAATCAAACAACATGTATATGTGCACATAGATGCTCACACATACAAATGTATGTACAGCCTTCACTGATAGGTGCTGTATATCTCCTGCCCTTTACACATCTTCATATACATATGGATACAGAGCAATGGCACATATGGAGGGTTCACAGTATGTACACCTTTATAGTATTACTTTACAGTACCTGTGTTTGTCCCAGCTGCTTCTGCTACTGTCTGGCTCTCTTTCCTGCTGCTCCACTTCACAGTTGTCAGCTTCTAGGTAGCTGTTGCTGAGGGATTCCTTTCCATCTGCTGAGTTGCAGTGTAGTCCTCTCTATATCTCTATATCTCTATATCTCTCTCTCTCTCTCTCTCTCTGTCTCTCTGTCTCTCTCTCTCAGGGTGCAATGAAAGTATTGCATGCGTGGACATGGAGTACAGCATACTTTTGTAGGTATCTGCATATGCCCATGTGATGGCCTCTGCACCAATTGTTAGCCAGCATTTGCTAATTGCATGCAGCCTGTTGTGTACTGATTGCAGTTCTCACTGTGATTTCAGAACTGTGCTATATAAGGGTGTGTGAAATAGGCGTAGCCCTTTCAGATGTTAAGGGCAGGGACCATGCTGTTATGCTGTGGACAACATTCTGTGAGTGTAAAGGTTGGTATCTCTAATTTTCTCGGTGGGTTGTGGATTAACATTCCTCCATTCATTTCTCCAGTTTCCTGTACTGACTGTGTATGTCCACTAACAACTACAACTACTACTATTGTTAATGTGTGTGTGTGTGTGTGTGTGTGTGTGTGTGTGTGTGTGTGTGTGTGTGTGTGTGTGTGTGTGTGTGTGTGTGTGTGTGTGTGTGTGCGCTTTCCTTTCACCTTTGCTTGCACTCTGTTGCTAAGGCTTCAACAGTTGCCCTTTACTGTCAGTACTGGTGTGCCTGCTAGGTGTCTTGACTGTAGTGTGCTGCTGTAGCTTTCCTATTTTCCATGTACATTCACACCCTGGAATGCTTGCTATATCTGCTAGGGTGTTACAGCATGCAGTGTGGTCTGTCCATGGTGTGGGCCTTGACATCTATTAGGGTATGTGAGTATGCTGCTGAGCAGGCCCTAGAGGCTTTCAGGTTCATCAGTTATGTGCCTCATGGAATGGTACATATCAGTGGGGTACACCCATTAACATGTCTGGTATGCTGCAGTTGTGACTGTCGGTTAGCATGAGCATATGTATTACTACACTTTTTCTGCCATGCAGTGGTGAATACTTTCCGGACTCCATAGTTACCATTGCATGGGTTACACCTTTCTGCCTACTGTTTGTACATTTCACATGGGGTCTGTGGGGCATCCCTGTAAGACATTCACTGTTGCTATGTCTGGGTTCTTAACTATTCGAATATGGTGGTGTTGGACCCGTCATGTGTACAGATATTTGCAGGCTGTCCACATTTCTGCCTCATAATTTAGTCATTATCTCATGCACACCTTTATCTGGCAAGTCAGTCTGGGCTCAAGTCAGAATATGGTGACGAACATTCAAGTTCCAGACTGCATACCCTTCCAAACATCCCACAAGGTGTAGACCCTGTTACTTTCTGAACTGTCTGCATTTGTTGTACCTTTATTTGTAATGTGTCCCTGGTTTTGGGCCTTTGCTCCACATATTCTATTACTTGGTCCGGATGTGTTCCTGTAGGAGGTTGTGGGGTATGGGCAGTGCTTATCCTGCTATGAGTATGTGTGTGTCTTGCAAGGTGCTATGGTGACATTATTACCTACTAGCTTCCAACTAGCATGGCTGTTTCTGTTCACGCACTACTATTATGGAAATCCACCAGTTTTGTTTGTGATTCTAAATGTCATGCTTTGTGTACTACACATCTATATTCCCTTTACATTCATTCCTACTGTAAAATGATATATTTACTTTAGCACAGTGTTTCTATATCAGAGTCATGGCTTAGTGGTAAGTCATGCAGACTATAGTTGCCAAGGTCCTGGGTTCGGGACTCACAGTGGGATTTTATTTTTCTTTGGAACTGAGTACAGGACCTGTCAATCAAAGTGCCTAAGGCACTTTTAAGCAGTTGTAACCGGGTTAGCGCTGGTTTGCGCGGAGCTCACGCATGCGCACTGGCGGTTAGCTCCACGCACACAAGCGCACACCCGCTTACAACCGCTTAAACGTGCTTACTCTTGCGCACACCCGCGCTATTTTCTTTGAAAGAAAAGAAAATGGGTAGACAGGAAAGTGGTGAAAAAGGGGTCACAAAGAGGGTAAGACAGTAGGGAAACAAGCTTGGGATGTGCAGGAGGGATGTAGGTAAGGCCCATAGCTGCCCATTTCATCAGCAGCAACAGCTGTGCATATGTATGTAATTTGGTGTGACATTTGAAACCTTCCACCCCTGAGAGAGGTGTCAGGACAACAATAATACCTGTTGTACAGCCAATTGGAATTGATGGGTTCCATGTCCAGTAGACATGTGTGCGGAATGGGCAGCTATGTATGGGGCGTAATTTTTGTGGGTACAGAGTGCCCTTTTTTTTTTTTTTTTTTCAGGTGAGAGTGGTATGTCAGGTGAAGGTAGTCGGTACAGCTGGGGAGGTAGGTTGGGTAGGTTAACAGACAAGACAAACAAGACGCATACAGGGGCGGTGTATGACACTTGTGGGAGGGTTACACAATTGACGGGGACGGAGGTTGGGATGTCCAGAGCCCATGAGCCCACAGATGGCAACAGTGGAACTGATATCCCCACCCATAGGCAGTTGCCACTGTTCCTTCACTGCCCAGGACGGGGCTGTGCTGGGGGCTGTGTAGGCGGGGCAACGGGCAAGCCCATTAGTTGCGCCACCCGTGCCTCGAGCTGGCGTAGGGGCTCAAGGACAGAGTCCCGAATCTCCCTACGCACCACAGTCCGGACGCTACGGAGGGTGAGTGGTGGATCTCCTCTGGCCACACTTGCAGAGGGGGGGCGAGCCCCGTCCCCTGCAGCGCTTCCACCCGCAGGTGGCACAGGGCCACCGGAGGGTCCGACTGGGCACTAGTGCCAGGTGCACTCGCCAGCTGAGGTGGGAGAGGTGGGTCCGCCGGAACCCGCCTTCCCTGTCATTCTATGTTTTGCATTATGTCATGACAGTTTGGGTTAGTGACATATAAATACCATTCACAGTTAGTTGTAACAGCATGCATTAGTATTCCCATTAACCACACACCCAGTTATTCACACCATTGAACAGCGTGCATAGCACATGCATAATTTGAACAGTAATACACAGTCCAACAACATGCAGGGTTGATTGATGGCAACAGGCCATCAGGTGTGGATGTATGAACGGGGCGGATGCATCAACAGACATGCAAATATATATGACCCAACAGGACAGATGTCCAGGGGTGGTAATTGTGATTGCAAATACCATTTTCCCGTGGAATGGATTATAGATGGTTAGAGGGTGGGGTAAATCAGACATATTATTAACACCTTTGAATACAACCACATATGCTGTACATTTCTAATAGCTACAGTTATATACACACTACTGTTCTAACTACAGTGTCCTATATGTTAACTACTTAACCTTGCAGATGGGACTGTTACTGCAACACAACTCTACATTTTATTGCTGTTCATACACGATTCATATCGAAGTTTGTGCAGATACATCATCCTGTTAACTGTGCTTTCTATAACTGTAGACAGGTGTGGATGTTTGGTATATCAGACAGTCATCCTATCTGCATATTTCAGACTGGGAGCAACATATCCAGATTTTGGTGTACACATTCCACATGCAGCAACACTTTGAACAGATGTTTCTGTTTGGTTCTGGTTCTCACATGCATTTAATTATGTCCTGACTGCAGTATAGTTTATTCAGGGGTTATTACTACTGTAGTGCTGTATTCCTGACACTTTCTCACACTCTCTCACTTGCTTTCATGTTACTATTCAGACTGGTACTTCTAGGCTTTATTGACATGTTTTAACAGAAATTATTACAGTTCTTTCCAGCACTCTCACTTCTGTCATGTTTCAGTATTTCCACAGGAATATATTTCACACATGTGATTTCATCCTCTTCTGCAGCTATACTTTACCTGCTGCTGCAGGTTGTGTACTATTTTCTTACAGGCAGGGCAGTTTTATTTCAAAATATGTGTTGGACAGTCTCATGATTAGTTTCAACTTACAGGCTGGGAACTGTTGTAATCAGGCAATACTTGCATACACTTTCACACTCTGTGAGTTGCAGATTTAATTGCTTCCTGGCTACACTGCACTCTTATGCTGACTGTCATACATTTATATATCTTTACAGTTACTAGTAGTGGATTACTGACCTGCCTGGTGGCGCAACCGCACCAGCCTATCAGCATAGGCTCTGCGGTTTGCAGAACGGACACCTGCAGCTGTAATATAAATGAAGTAATATTGGAATACACATCTCCATGATTTCAGGTAGTTTAACTTTCTACAAACATAATTAATTTATACTTACTCAGTGGTGCGGCGTTGGGTGATTGCCGGGCCTCCTGGATCCAACGGTTCAGTTGGTCCTGCTTACGTCTCTTCAGGTCCGCATGGTGGTGACGGACCTGCTCACCTGTCCTAGGAATTCCTGTGGCACTGGTGAGTTCATGAGCCAACTGGTCTCACGCCTCAGCCTTGTACGCTCCCCAAAGGACCTGGCCCTGCATGAGTTGGGCCTCATGGTTGTGGACTAGGAGCCAGGCCATGTACCTGGACTCCTCAACACCCCACCTCTGCGCTCGAAAGCAACTACCCTCACCTACACCTGACATTCTAACTGCAGGTCTGTTCTACAATCGTTTATGCTGTGTATTCCCGCCCATGGGGCTTATATAGTCCGTTTTTCCCGCACATATCTGTGATTGGCCAGTTTGGAATTGTATCAACTTCAGTAAACCTGCACTGTCATGCTGTAGTTTGTATTCATTCCTATATATGAGCTAATATTGCATTTCTAGGTACTGCTGTCATGGCTTAGTGGTTCTGTACCTTGACTATGGTGTATAGTATCCTGGGTTCGAACCTGGCCACTGCTTTTTATTTTTCATGACTGTCTAGACATGTTGAGGGGTGTGTCTGTGTAAAGGCATTTTGGATACGGCTTGCTCACCATTGCCCGTTGGTTAGCTCGTTTGCGCGATGCGCAGCTCCGCGCAAACGGGGTACGCCGGTTTAACACTGATTTGGCTATTGGCACGCATATGCCGCTTAGCGCAATTAGGGGCACATATATTTAGCGTGGTAAACCACTGCTCGGCTACAGGCACTCATTTTGCACCAGTTAAACCTATGCTTATCTACGGGCACATAACCTCACTCTGTTGAACTGTAGCTCAGCTATGGGCATATCTGGCAGTTTATATTCATTTCTTAGCTCACATTTATTCAATATAAATAGGCTATTACATTGCATTTTACATATATTCTGGTTTTATGTGTACATATATGTGTCAGGGACTTGTTTCCTGCTTATTTTGGGGGAAAAAAAATTTGTGTTGTGGGGGCTCGAACCATGAATGCCTGCTCTGCAGCCGGCATCTCTACCGCTTCGCTATTGCTTCCTGGCTTATTTTGCATATGTAGTTCTTATATGCTTTCCCACTGACTGCTAACTGTAGCTGCGCTACGGGCACGCCCGCGCAAACGAGTGCACTCACGGTTAAACATCTTTACAATTTAAAAAAAATATGACATGAACATTTATATTTCTTTTATGTTTAATAGTCTGTAGGGGCATGTGTTGTGTTGTGTTTATTCACATTTCCGTGGACTCTGTTGTGGGTGTGTACTTTGGGCACTTTTAAACTTCTGGGGGCGTGTCCGCTTGCAGGGCTCAGCCTACGGACACGCCCCCTACTGTCTTACACGGCCGTGTTCGACTTAGGTGTGATTCAGCATGCTCTCATGAATATGCAGAGCATGCTGACATCACTCAGTTTAACTGCAGCCTCCGTGTAAGAGTTATAACTCTTACACGGAGGCTTCGTGAATCCTGGGGATGGTGTTTCCATATGCTTATTTTTCATTCAAAAAAGATATCAAAACTAATCATCTAGGAAGAGAAAAAATAAACTTTTGGTAACCTGCTATAGCATAGTGAATTATATTATTAAGCTACAAGGTCGTAACAGTACAATATAACTTATATTTTAAAGTTAGCCAGAGATTATAGTTTAAGTGTCTTATTGTATTCCTCATTCACAATCTTATGGTTCCATTGACTTTGTTCAGCTGAAAATATAATGATATTTGAGCTAATACATTATTCATAGGTTCCACCTATTATTTAAATTAAGCTTCAAAGCTGTCCACCAATCAAAATCATGAGCTATTAACAGTCCTGATTCTCTGCATGGGTGGTAAACTTCACAAAGCTCTAGCTGTTTACCCCTGAAAGCTTTGAGTGTTTGAGTAAGATGAGAAAGCTCAAGCACTAGAGAGCAAAAAAAAAAAAAAAAATACTTCTTGTTTCTATGAATACATCTTGTAACCAGACAGTATGTTTCTCTAATTCTCTGACAGCAGTTTCATCTCATTATCAATACAAAGGAACACATATAACAAATCTATAAGAAGAGATTATTTTAAATCTAGTCCAATCATCACAGCCTCATTTGTGAACTGTAACATGAAATATATCCACAGAGAATTGAATTATTCCCCTCCCCCAAAAACAAATAAATAGCAATTCATCTGGTAAGTCTCAACAGATATACATTATCAAAGCCTATACACTAATAAGGTAAACAACTAATAAGGTAAACAACTTTTAGGTTATACTATAAGTAATGGTAAAATAACTCATCAAATGTTACAGTGAATTACAGTCAGGCAGGACCATATCTACATTCATAAAATATGTTTGTCTATTTATACCCTGTAAGGCATTTTTTCACTGTTAATGATTTTAAAACATGAAATTCCACTTGAAGTACAAGCCCCATTTTAGTAAATAATTTTTCATTTACGGGAATAAGACAACATAGAGAATTAGATATGTAAACTAATGTAATCAAACTCATTACAACTGCAACTTACACATAGACACAAAGCATGCATTAGCTTAATAGTTACCAACTGTGAATGCAACACCATGGTGTAAATTTTGGTATAGGGGCTATATGCTTCTTCTAAATAAGGATTGAGATTAAAAATGACCTAATAATATTTTGTTATAACATATCAAGTAAGTATTGGTTGTTTATAAAATAGGCAGTACTTCTGTTCATGTTATGGATGAGTTTGAGATATTTTCCAGTATTGTTTAAAAATACAAATATAATGAATAGACATATTTATTTAAGGAGAAAAGCAATCTTTAGCACTTTGTTATTTTGTTTACATATAAATTAAGAAACCAGTCATTTGTCTCTTAATTTCTTCTTTTCATTTACCTTCCATCCATGTTTCTATGTTTGTCTCTTTAAGGTATAATGGACCAATCCATATCTTCTGTTTGTTCTAATATTTTATTAGTTTTTTAGATATAGCAGTCTGGCCGGAAATGGCAGATGTATTTTTATTTGTTTTTTTCTTCTTGAGTTCTGTAATGAGAAGAAGACATTTCTTTCTCTTGGTAATTACTGCTGCAGAATAGTCATTGTCAAAACAAATGTTAAGTGGTGATTTAGTCCAGACAGCCTTAAGAACAAGTTCTTTATCTTGAGATGAAAAAAAATTAACAATAATAGACCTCGGAGAAGTGTTGTTTTTAGATGCAGGAGTAACTAAGGATCTATGTGCTCTCTCTCTATTCCAAATGAGAGTACGTTTGTAAAGTCTAAAATTTTAGGGAGCCAGGAAGATAAAAAAATTGATCATATTATTGTCTTCAGTTCTTTCAGGTAATTCAAATATATGAATGTTATTCCTGTGACATCTGGTTTTACGGTCATCAATTTTTGGCTAGGAGAAGAGTATTTTGCTTTAACAGGAACTCCATATTTTCATCCTCATTCAGTCTTCCTTCCATGTCATTTAAAGAATCTCCTATGCCTGATATCTGGGGTTTCTGCAGCTGTAGACCTTCATTGATTTGTTCCATTTGTTTAGAATATTTCTGTGTAAAAATTTTTCCGTCCAGTTTGTCTATCTTAAATGATAATTCTTGAAAGTTAGTACTGAATGAATTTCTCTTTTAAGTAAAAAATCTTGTGAAGTTACCTTTGTATGACTCATAAAGCTGGATACAGTGATGAATACTTGTCACAAAGAATTTGTCAGGAAAATAATAGAATATGTAAAAATTCTTTGATACAATCCTCAAGCACTGCAAGATTTATTGAAATTTACTCAATTAAGTTGTTTAAAGTTGTTTAGAAATATAATTTCCTGTCAGGAATATATGTAGAAGCAGAGCAGGAAAAAGTGATGCTACCCTAGTCTCACCTGGCCATGCCCCCTCATGTGAATTTCTGAGATAATTTTGTTATCTGAATGATGGCAATAAATGAGTCAGGGTACTTGGACAAATTCTATTAGCTCTCATGATGTATGTGTCTGTGCCTCAGAAACTTAAAGTAAAAAAATACCATAATGGTGTTGAGCAGGGACAGCTGCCTGTAGCTACACAAGTTTTGGCCACTTATAAATCCAGTAGTCAGCAAAAGGTACTGCTTATCCCCACTGATATTTTTTCCATATAATTGTTGATCAGTGGGGAGATTAGGAACTCTTGTTCAAAGTGTGAATGATACTTTAACATGTTGGCAGACAAGTGGCTGGATTGAAATGATGTTTTCATTTATTCAGTATTTAAGTGTCTATATATAGACACTATACATAAAATAATTTAATCATAGAAAGGTTTGGATTAAAACTGCAGTAACATAGAACACAAATAAATAAATTGTGACAGTCAAAAAAAAAAAAACAGAGATGCCAGATTTGTTATGAGACAGGTAGGGACCAAAAATAAATAAATAAATAAAAGATCCTTCATGCTAAGTGAAGACAAAAAAAAAGGTCTTTAGTACAAAACATCAGGCAGTTCCACATAAAGCACAAGTAGCTCCATGTTTGGCAATTTTTGATTGACCCATATGCAAGTATATGAACCAATCAAAAAACTGCACAGTGGACACTCTTCTGTTCAATACGGAACATCAGGCAGTTTTACATTAAACAGAAGTAGCTCAGTTTTGTGATTTTTTGATTGGTTCATATACTGGCATACGGGCCAATCAAAAAAAAAAAAAACCAAAGCTGAAGCTGTTTAGCCGGGCTTTTAACCAGCAGTGCAGGACCCAGGATCAGGCTGCCTATCCCAGGGAAGTCCCACTCAAATAGGGACATCTGGCAACCCTGAGCCCTTATTGTGTGCATTTTAAGACTATTCTATAAAGATGGTACATCTGAAGCTTCTGGAAAGGAGGTCTCACAGTGACATATCTGAAACAGCTGAAGTCACCTAATCCATAAAATGTAGAACCAAGCAGGCCAAAGATAGCCTATGTGAGTGCTCAGGATGAGTTATTGATACAGTCTGCAGCTGCTCACTTGATTACCTTAGTAGATGAGCTGGGTGATTTGGATCCAAAGTGCTCTTACAAGCAGACAGGTCCCAAATGATAAAGGCATGAACAAGTCAAAAGCAGGATCTTAAACATTATAGTAACCAGTTTAGGTCCTGAGTCACAACAGTAAGGCGATCAAAGTGGGAAGCACGAGCCAAAATCCTGGCTGCAAACATCTTGTCTTTTTCCATATTTAGTATCAGGGTCTTGGATATGAATCCAGGCTTGTGTAGCCTTTAAAAAGCTTTGTGCAAGTCACATACTGAATACACAAATGCACATAATTCAAAGTAGTCAATTTACTTATTATATATACATAGATGGATAAAGCAGGAAGTAAGTATTAAAATTTTGAAAAACAAATATCACTTAAACAACTGACCAAGGAGAACAATGCAGGGATAATTCCTCACACTAGGTTAGGTAAGGGTAAGGTTCAGAAAAGCAGAGAGAGTGAACTGCCATACAAACATCATAAATTCTCATATTTCACTTAGAACTCAGAAAAGGGAACTGGAGGTAAAATGATTTGGAGGAAAATATATCGTGCACAAAGTGGGAGGCTAGGGAGAGAGAAAAGAAACATCAGCATGAACTACTCATGACAGAAAAGATGGTGAGCAAGCATCAGAATAAGGGCCAGCAATGCCACAAAAAGAAAGAGATATTCACTAGGCATCATGGTATATGGGTAATAAACAAAGCCAAATACAAAATAATTAGGTTAGCACTTAATAAATTAATCAATGTTGATAAACAGTTATTCAGACATTTGGACACCTATGCAATTATCTTCAAATACCGTAGGGGCACTGGGTAAGGACTTTAGCATCTCTGACCATGATGCATACAGCTCATCCTCTTAACACAAACATTCTGTACAAAGCACTTAATTAATTCATCAGTTTTGATATATGACTATTCAGGCATTTGGGTACCTCTGCAATTATCTTCAAATACAGTAGGGGCACTGGGTAAGTACTTTAGTTTCTCTGACCATATGACACCTCAGTGAATACATCTCATCCTCTTAATATAAAAGTTCTGGACAAAAACTCAAAATCAGCCACTGATTCTAAATACTGCTCTTACAAACCTAAAAAGTTGCCAGAATTATAGGTTTTGCATTAGCTAGCATGCATTTCTAAAAGATATGAATTCTGAAATTCAAATGCCTGTTATTATTTAGTGACTGTAATCCTCACTCATTTGCACAAAAACCACAATGTTTATGACAAGCAGGCCAACAATATAAGAAAAAATCTGACATTCTGCAAATTTCTGGACAGCTGAGAGGTATCCCTCCAAGTTGTAAATAATATGAAGGAAGATGTGTGCATTGACTAAAAGTGGAGAGTAGTGTTAATGAAAAATGGGCTCTTACATAGATCTGTTCATTTCTAGGAAAGTGTAAGTACATAAAGGTGTGGTCATCCCTGAGCTACACATATGTACAAATTAATCCAGGAATCCAAAGTGTCCATCTAGAATATCACAGCAATTTCCATATGTTAATATAGAACCTGCTGGTTCCAGACAGAGCACTGACCTTAGTAAAGATATTCCTGTGTCATCATGTGTGACATTTGTAGTCAAACTATCCTCAGAAATTGGATATGGAAGAAGGATACTAGGGAATTTGGAAAAAAATGTGGCCCCAGAATATCAGTATGTTAAGCTGCAGCAGAACAAAGTTCAGAACCCTGCAAGTTATATACCATCATGGTAAGAACAAATAAAAACTTTGGGAAAAGAATACTACATTGGACACATGAGATGCTAAGTGCTAGGCAATCTGGTATCATTATGGAATTAAATGTTTCACCTTTTGTATACAGACAGAAACTTCCTCAGACCAGAAAAATGGCCAGCAAAAATAAGTGTTAATGGTCCATAAAACATCTACAGATGTCTTGCTTAGGAATGATTCTGACCACACATACATATGTGTAATTATTCACAATTAAGTAATGAAACAGTCACATGTGACTGTCAGTGGGGTTTTCTAATCAGAGCCAACTCCCCTCTAGAAAGAGCTAAAATATGACAAATCCATCAGAAGGGTCATTCAGTAGCAGCATGAAATGCATTTATTAATAGTACATTATGGAAGATTGTAGACATTTTTTATAGGAACATGGGTAGGATTACAAAGAAAGAACTTGGCCAGCTACTGCTGTACAATCCTACCTTGCAAAGATTGTAGAAGTTAATGAATGAGATTTTGGACCTTCAAGAGGAAAAGGGTGCAATAGTTGTTTGCTGTACTAGGATAGAGTTCTACAAGGTAATGTTGTAAAAGAAGTGGTACACCAGTTGGTAGGTACAAGGACCTAACAAAAAACACTTCTGGCTTTGCAATATGATATTGCCTTTTCAGACCATCCGGGTATATAATCCACAATGAGGTACCTTATACATTAAATTTACTGTCCCAGCATTAGAAAATATATAACAGAGAACTACAAAAACTATGAATCATGACAAAAGTTCATAAAAGCAGAAAACAGAGTCAAAACTTTGTTGAGGCATTTTGCTTATTAATGATGTACTATTTCAGGCAGTCATATATACTGGAGACCACTTAGTACCTTGACCACAAGAGGTAAAAACATTAATAATGGTAGTGGTTGACTATGTACTAAGGAATCCTTTGGAGGATCACATGGTTTTGCTGCAGATATTTACATTAAATTAATTTTTTTCTATGATCATATATGGTGAATGACTATTACAGTAACTATCATGGTTTCCATTGTAATTTGTCCAGTAAACATCTATGTTTTTCTATGATCACATGCATCTAATGAATCATATTGATAATAACAATTAATTAAAAATGTCCCTTTATTAAAAGTATTATCCATCATACTGTAAGTGCTTTTGTCCTCACAGACTTCATCAGACTGTAAAGAAACAACCGACTATGCCTTAAAAATAACTGCAAGACCTAAATTGATCACAACTCAAAATTGTTATCAATAAGAAATAAAATGGCACCTAATGCTGCAATGTCTGAAATAATAAATAATTATTGCTTTAACTCCTGGGAAGTTTCACTCATCTAGCCTTACCAACAATACTCTTTCAAGTCTAATTCATCTCGTACAAATTTTTTTTGTACTTTGATTCTATAAAATCCAATGATGATAATAATATATGACCAGTAAAACTATTACATCCCATTGAATGTCTATATAAGGCACTAGTTATATTTTTGGTGTGGCTGCATAAATGAACTGATTTAGTTTACAAATAGTTCTTCCAGTATAAATGCAGCACGTGAATCACAAAAGGCTACATACATCACTCTTGTAGATAAGCAAGTAAACTAGTCTGATACATATCCCGGGGATTCACAAATGTCATATTCATGATTGTGGCCAAACTAACTCTGTTTGCAATGTGTGTGCAATGAGCCACGAGGTTCATTACAAATGTATGTGGCCAGGAAAGTGTGCACAATGAGCATATCTTCATAGTGGCCACAGTAAGGACCTGCAAGAAAATTGTGTTGAAGCAAGTTGAGGTCAGAGTGAAGAATGAGCAGCAGCACAAGTCATCCAGTGCACAAAAGCCTTGAGGGTAGTCAGTGCAAATTGATGCACATATCTGGTCATAATGGTTGTGTGCTGGTCTAGTTTTTTTTTAACCAATGTGTATGCAGAGAAGATACCTGTGTAAGGTAGTAAGGGAAGTATATTTAAGGTAAGAGGGTAGACTAGGTAATATGGCCACAGAAACAAACATATAGCATAGACAACAGTGCAAAGGAAGGGGGTGACATAATCAGAGATGTAGAAGACAATGGATATGGGAATATGAGACACACTCACAGATACAAATCTCAAGTAAGTGAAGTTAAAAAAGGTAAAAAAAATAGACATGATAGGTGGAATATAGAAAAGTAACAAGATATATTGACAAAGGCAGTTATGCCATAAGCAGAGTCTTATTTCTCTACCTGGACTATAATGCAAATGTCATGAAAATATCACTAATACAACCCTTAAGGGTAATGAACTATCAGCAGTCTTCGTTTGTACTTTATAAACACTTCATTTACAAGCAGAGCCATGGAAGTAGTCACACTGAAGGTGTCACTGAAGCATATAGCAGCTGATTGCTACACATTTGCAGACTAGAAGTACAAAAATTACTCAACCCTGAGGAATTCTGAACACTCAACCCTCTTCAATTGCACTAGGCAAATGATTTTATTTACAAACTATGCCATAGAAGCAGTCAGAATAAAAGTAACAGTAAAGCACATAGCTGGTGATTGTTACACATTTGGAAATTGGAACCATAAAGTCACAAACAACATTCAGCCATGTGGGGTATTAAACCCTCAGTTCTCTTCATCTACACTCTCCAAAGCAGGCCATTTACATGCTGAGCCATGGAAGCAATGACAATGAAAGTGACAATGAAGCACATAACAGGTGATTGTTACACATTTGAAGACAGTATGCATACAAGTCACAAAAAACATTCAACTTTGAGTGGTACTGAACCCTTAACTTTCTTCATCTGCACTGTACAAAGTATATAATTTATAAGCTGAGCCATGGAAGCAGTCACACTAAAAGTAACAGCTTTACCCTATTTTATATTTCCATACTTCCATGCAGCAACACACAAATGATTAGCACAATTGATGGCAACTTAAGCCAATATATATAATAAATGAAAGTGATTGGACATAATCATTACTATACAGTAAGCAGTTCTAATGCTCATTGGTTGTACATGGGCATTGATGGTGCTCCCTACAACTCATTCGCACACAGTGTAATCATAAAAGATAAATTATTTTGAAGCACTGCATGGGCCATGAGTAAGTGTGAGGTGTGTTTGCCTATTTTTTGACCAGATTAAAGGTTGGAAGTGTGAGTATAGGAAAGAGATGAAAAGGAGAAGCAAGCAGATTGTAAAAAACAAGGATAAGAAATAAGGAATGAGTGGTATGGGGAAGGAGAGAAATATTTTTTGTGGGACAGGTACTCATTTTATATTTATGAAGAGAAGAGTAAGTTGGAGGAGGAAGAAAGGGAAGTAACAGGAAAAAAAGAGGGGAAGATGGGCACGACTGCCAAAGTGTTCTGCAACAATAAAGGAGAGGGGACACAGTGGTGAAAGAGACAGACTGAGAAAGACAATGATGAGGGAGGATTGAACAACCAATAGGGGTGGCTATGGACACAAAATGGAAGGGAATACCAGGTTAGGGAATATGATAGGATGTTCATAGCACAGTATCTGCCAACTGGAACCCAGGGGGAGATTATTCACCACTCTGGGTACTATCAGCTCTGAGTCCTAATGGAGATAGTGTTGGACAAGGACACTCTTCAATTAGTTGAGTTGTAGTTCTCCATTTGGCTGAGTCAGGCATCTGATTTGCTATCTAAAATATCCCCCTCAATGTCTGTCAGCTGCCAATGGGTAAACAAGGATTCACCTCCACTTACACTGCTACCAGCAGGCACAGCTGTACCACCATTTGGTGTGGTGTTACCTGAAGCTGGTGGTACAGGTAGGACAGGAGGTGTGGAGACAACTGTGGTTGGCTGGGACCAAATGTGCTGTTTGCTAATGGGGGTGGTAGTGGTGGCACTACTGCTTGTACCTGTGGGGATCTGAGAGGCTCTGCTGGTGCAATGGGTACAGGTCAATGTGCTGTGGCATATGATGGTAAAAGAAATGGAAAGAAACAAAATAATTACCAAAATAAATTTATATAAGAGAGACTCTTTCAAAAAAGGAGAGAGGAAACAGAGACAGAGAGACAAACAGAATGAAAAACTGAATTTGCTACTATATTAAATGTGATACAGTTAACATAATATACTTGGACCAAAAAGCACCTCTGAATTTATCAAGGCTGTCTTTAATGTGTGAAACATGGCAATCATGAATCCCTGTGTGTAACATGAAGTAATCAGGTACTACAGTAACTCAACATACTGATGATTAAATATGAAATTGGAGTTCCAACCCTGAAAACATGGCATGGACCATGCAGTGCTGCCCACAGGTACCTTGCTGTTAGCACAACATCAACAAGAAGTCTACACTATGTTTAGTAGGTTGTTCTTATCAAGCAAATCGAGTGACTCAGAAACAGTAGTGAGCTAAGCTCTAATTAGAATAATCATTGCAGCCAGCCAGGTGAATCTACATGATATAACCATGACAAGAAGCACACAGCTTTGCTTCACTACAGATGAAACCTCTGGAGAATAAAGTTTGATTCCTGCATTAGGTAACTTTCTTCAGTAAAATTATATCTGCTTGTATACAGTGATGCTTCTTATAACTGAACACAAGAAGCCTTCTTCTCTGTTAGAGAAACTTAAAAACACTTATAAATGCATAAGCCAATGGTCATGAAGAGGAATAAGTCACTTCCAACAAAGTTAAAAATACATTATAATAGAACAGTTAACTTAGCTTTCTTCCTGCATGGACCTTCATCAGAACTAACTCTTGAATGCTGATCATCCTTTATATAACTTTCAGAGGTCACATGATTTCCATTAAGTCATATGAGAGCAAAGTTAATTCAAACAATTATTTGTGAATACCTTCTTAATAGTAGAAAACAAAATCTGACAATTAACTAATAAACAATATAGCTGTACTGGAGATTCAGGTATGCATGTTCTGTATAATCAACAAAAAAATGCAATAACATTCTCCAAAATATAAGCCAATAAATATAAAATTTCTAAAATAAATAGCAATGAAGCACACAATTGTGATCAATCTTGTTAAAATATATTTTAAAATAAACAGATTTATTTCATATTGTCTATAAGGCATGCCATTACAATTTGGCTCCATGCATGTTAAGTAACCTGGTACTGCTTGTGTTTTTGGGTATACCCATTGATTGACCAGAGTTTAAGCATCACTGCTGGATTAATCCACATACTTGGCATTTTAACTCCCAGAGGCCACCTCTGGGGATTAATTAAATCTGTTCCAAAACTACAAATGAGAATTTCCAATAATGTGGGCATTCCTGTTTGTGTTTGTACAAGGGATTTGTAACATTACATGCAGTGATATCATAATAGCATTAGTATAGCCTTCTACACAGGCAGGGTCTCAGTCTTTACCATGTAGAAGGAATTGCAGGGATCACAGAAAGCTAAATGCACATCACCTTTCATATCACACAGTGTTGTACAAACTTTAATCTACCCCATTTAATTTAATTTCCCTACCTTCAAATATATATTTACATAGTGAACACAACCTACATTTTAGCTTTCCCATGAGTTTAGTTTGTAGCTTTCCTATGACCTATCGCACATCGACTTTTTTATAATAAAGTATTTTTAACTTTGCTGGATGTTCCTTATTCCTTTTCAGGACTGTTGACTTCTGTGTTTATGACTGGCTTCTTAGTACTTGATTCATTTGCACTACACATGCTTTTAAGGACTATTCAACCTGTTGACTCCATGGGATACCACTTTGTCTTTTCTTTTAAATGCATTGGCCACGGTGCATTGAGAGGTGTAATGCAGGCATGTAGCAATTAGTAGGCTCAAGATTGTTAAGCTGAATGGCAGACATACCCCTGAGCTCATACTTAGAGCACTGCTCAATACAATTCTAGTGTTGTATACATTTCACATGTATCAGTAACCGAAACATTTGTAACAGGGATATGAACAGTCATGTGTACTTGGACAGTTGTAATTCTGTAATTGTTTTGTGAGGGCCATGTGCTCATTAAACTTATAAATCTATCCTTACTTACAAGACTGCGGATAAAGATATATAACTGGCCTGCACAAAACCAGTATAATATATGGGCAGTGGGATACTGCTGGTGTTAGGATTTGTAAGGGCCATGCAGAAACAAGGCTGATAATTCCATTGTTTTTAATACCAATAGAGCAATGCCTAAAACACAGTCCAGGCAAAAGCACAGTAATGCATCCGCTGGGATATCTAAGAGGGGCCTGCCAATGAGCAGAACTCCTAGAACAGGAAGAGCAACAGGTGAAAGGCCACCAAGTGTACCATCTATCACAGAGAGTGAGGAGTCTGTTTTTGTCCTCTTTGAAAGACATTGCCACCTGCTCAGAGTCCCGCACTGCTGTTTTGAATATTGGGATACAGCTGGATTGGTCCCAGAGATAATCCATTGCAGATAGCCCAAGTATATAGATCTATTTCTGTGCATCAGTACCTGAAAGCCCTCTGTACCCCTTAGTCTCTTTACAACTCATTAAATCTATCTGAATTACTGTATACAGGTACACCAGGGAATCAAAAGACACAACCATCTGCATGAAGTATTCATTTAAATATTATTTTGTTCATGTTGCAAATTCTCACTTGCATGTATACTTCTGGTGCTGGGTCATACTTAAACTGGATATTTTATAAAACAGCATGCATTCAGCAGTCCAAACACATGCTCAATATTGTTTCTTGTTTTTGATTGTGTATTGTTATATTCATGGGTCTGGTTTATTTTGTAGATTTTTTATGGGTATCATAAGCCAAGGTCTCAGGGCATATCCAGCATCACAAACAAAGTACCCGTGTGGGACATGACACCTAGAAAAATGTTGGTATACATCAGAGGAGTGCCATATGTGGGAGTCGTGATAATTTCCATACAGCCTGCAGACACATTACAGATGATATCCTCTATATTACAGACCACCTGGTGGTTGATGGAATGACACCCTCTGTGGTTCATGTACCTTCTTCCCATTTCAAAAAGTGACATATTTGTTTCAATGTAGGCTTAGTTTATGGCTCCTAATACCTCAGAAAAATGGGCTATATCACTGAAATCCCATTTGGTGTTGTCTAACTCCTCTGGGGTATGTGTGAACCACATATGCTCCTCTACGTGCTGAAGCATAGCATTTAAAATCTGATAGAGCATTCTTGAGGCAGATGCCTGATACCCCAATTTGTCCCCAATAAGTTAATGAAAGATCCATGTATCTAATATATGTAAAGCCATACACTAGTATAAGTAGTCTATATTTGAGTTGTTTGGCTTCAGCGACATACCTATAATGAACTGCATTACTAACTGAGTTAAGTACAAACTTGCAGTGTTAAAGATGTTACTACATTTTATTTTATTTTTCTGTGTGTGTAATTGTTTCATTGGTCTGTGCCTCTCTGTAGTTATTTAGTTTTCTATTTAATTGTTTCATAGAATAATGTGGTCTCTCTCTGTGTCTGCAGTTAGTGGGGGCTATTGTGATTCACTTCATTGATATTCGGTGTTAAACTCTTAGCCTAGAGGGTTTCTGTGTATTTATAACTGTTAGTCACATATCTTTGAATTTATTACTGATCAATATCTGAGTTGTTTGGCTTCTGCTGCATACCTACAATCAACTGCATTACTAGCTGAGTTAAGTACAAACTTGCAGTGTTAAAGATTGTACTGCATTTTATTTTATTTTTCTGTGTATTTAATTGTTTCATTGGTCTGTGTCTCTCTGTAGTTATTTATTTTTCAATGTAATTGTTTCATGGAATACTGTGGTCTCTCTCTGTCTCTGCAGTTAGTGGGGGCTATTGTGTTTCACTTCATTGATATTCAGTGTTAAACACTTAGCCTAGAGGGTTTCTGTGTATTTATAAGTGTTAGTCACATATCTTTGAATTTATTACTGCTCAATATCTGAGTTGTTTGGTTTCTGCTACATATCTACAATCAACTGCATTACTAGCTGAGTTATGTACAAACCTACAGTCTTAGAGATTGTACTGCATTTTATTTTATTTTTCTGTGTATTTAATTGTTTCATTGTTCTGTGTCTCTCTGTAGTTATTTATTTTTCTATTTAATTGTTTCATGGAATACTGTGGTCTCTCTCTGTCTCTGCAGTTAGTGGGGTATTGTGTTTCACTTCATTGATATTCAGTGTTAAACTCTTAGCCTAGAGGGTTTCTGTGTATTTTTAACTGAAAGTCACATATCTTTGAATGTATTACTGCTAAATATCTGAGTTGTTTGGCTTCTGCTACATACCTACAATCAACTGCATTACTAGCTGAGTTAAGTACAAACTTGCAGTGTTAAAGATTGTACTGCATTTTATTTTATTTTTCTGTGTATTCATTTGTTTCATTGGTCTGTGTCTCTCTGTAGTTATTTATTTTTCTATTTAATTATTTCATAGAATACTGTGGTATCTCTCTCTCTGTCTGCAGTTAGTGGGAGCTATTGTATTTTACTTCATTGATATTCAGTGTTAAGCTCTTAGCCTAGAGGGTGTCTGTGTATTTATAAGTGTTAGTCACATATCTTTGAATTTATTACTGCTCAATATCTGAGTTGTTTGGCTTCTGCTACATACAATCAACTGCATTACTAGCCGAGTTAAGTACAAACTTGCAGTGTCAAAGATTTCACTGCATTTTATTTTACTTTTCTCTGTATTTAATTGTTTCATTGGTCTGTGTCTCTCTGTAGTTATTTATTTTTCTGTTTCATTATTTCATAAAATACTGTGGTCTCTCTCTGTCTCTGCAGTTAGTGGGGGCTATTGTGTTTCACTTCATTGATATTCAGTGTTAAACTCTTAGCCTAGAGGGTTTCTGTGTATTTATAAGTTTTAGTCCCATATCTTTGAATTTATTACTGCTCAGTATCTGAGTTCTTTGGCTTCTGCTACATACCTACAATCAACTGCATTACTAGCTGAGTTAAGTACAAACCTGCAGTGTTAAAGATTGTACTGCATTTTATTTTATTTTTCTGTGTATTTAATTGTTTCATTGGTCTGTGGCTCTCTGTAGTTATTTATTTTTCTATTTAATTGTTTCATAGAATACTTTGGTCTCGCTCTGTCTCTGCAGTTAGTGGGAACTATTGTGTTTTACTTTATTGATATTCAGTGTTAAACTCTTAGCCTAGAAGGTTTCTGTGTATTTATAAGTGTTAGTCACATATCTTTGAATTTATTACTGCTCAATATCTGAGTTGTTTGGCTTCTGCTATGTACCTACAATCTACTGCATTACTAGCTGAGTTAAGTACAAACTTGCAGTGTTAAAGATTTTACTGCATCTTATTTTATTTTTCTGTGTATTTAATTGTTTTGTTGGTCTGTGTCTCTATGTAGTTATTTATTTTTCCATTTAGTTGTTCAATAGAATACTGCGGTCTCCCCCTGTCTCTGCAGTTAGTTTCCTGCCTGCCCAACCTGTTCTTGTTCTGGTATTATTCCTGTTGGCTTTGGAATTGCCTACATCTCCTGTAAAGTTGTATTTGAACACTCATCCTGGGTCTATCTCATTTGCTCACTCAACCGAGTACAGTGAGATCATATTTTGACTTCACATACTCCTACCAATCCCATCTGTTCAGCTCTATCCCAGCTCTATTCCAGTCTAGTGTCACTAGCTCATTCTACCTAATACAGAGAGAACATTTGTGATGGGCAAGCCACTTAGGTCCTTAATTTTGAATTATCTTCTGTTTCTCCTTTCCCCTTTCGACTTTCCAAAAAAAAATTTTTTTCTAAGCTTGTTTCCTGCCTTTCCTGTAACTAGTTTAGTCCAGATACATATTTGCTGTAACCAGGACTGGTTGTAAGCTTCTGAGCCCCCAAAGCATTTCTGTGTTAGAGCAAAGCCTTCTAGCTTATCAGTGGGAGTGGTAAACCCTAGGTAGCCTATTTACCACAAGAGTTGTTTCTGGCCCAGAAATTATAGTTTATTGGCCGTTTGGGCAGTTTTTCCATCTCTTTCAACTTTCTGGTTTAAAAGCCTGTGTTTGCGCTTGTTTCCCACCTTTCCTGTAACTAGTCTAGTCCAGATACAGATTTGCTGTATCCAGGACTGTTTGAAAGCTTCTGAGCCCCCCAAGCCGTTCTGTGTTGAATGGAAGCCTTCTAGCTTATCAGTGGGAGTTCTAAGCACTAGGTAGCCTATCTACCACAAAAGTAATTTCTGGCCCAGAAATTGTACTTTATTGGCCGTTTGGGTACTTTTTCCATCTCTTTCAACCTTCTGGTTTAAAAGCCCATGTTTGCACTCGTTTCCCACCTTTTCTGTAACTTGTCTAGTCCAGACACATATTTGCTGTATCCAGGACTGCTTGCAAGCTTCTGAGCCCCCCCAAGCCTTTCTTTGTTGGAGGGAAGCCTTCTAGATTATCAGTGGGAGTGGTAAGTACTAGTTAGCCTATCTACCACAAGATCCAGGTACAGACTCTTAGTTTTAGCACTTGAATTTGCTTATTCATGCTCAGCACTTGTTCAGAACTTGTTGTTAGCACTAAATAAGCTACAAATTACTACATCACTCAACCTTCCTCTTTACCTAGAGGAAAACAGTTCTTGTACTTACTTTCCTCACTTGCTTAGAGAAAAACAGCTCTTATAATCACTTTCCCCACTTGTCTAGAGGAAAGTAGTTTTTTATTCAGGCATGTCCAAGGGTTAGCTACCAGTTTTCTCTCATGTCTATCTGATGAATCTGGGCATCTTGAGACAATGTACCAATTGCCTCATGTACACAAACAACCCTCTCCTCCTACCACCCAACACCACAACCTGTGAGAGGTGCATTTATCTAGCCAAACTGGAGGTAAAGCTCTCTCCAACCAAGACTGAACTTGACAGTCATGAGGAGAAGGTAAACACTTGCACCACACTCATCAAATAGTCCCACTAAACCTACACCACCAAAATCCACACATAGAAACACAAAAATATTTGCAGAGGCTCTCAATAATATTCTGCTCAAGCAACAGAGACCTCCAAAGCAGAAACGTAAGCAACCTTCACCCTCCAACACAACCCAAATGACACATACCCACTTTCTTGGAGGGAAGCCTTCTAGATTATCAGTGGGAGTGGTAAGCACTAGTTAGCCTATTTACCACAAGATCCAGGTACAGACTCTTAGTTTTAGCACTTGAATTTGCTTATTCATGCTCAGCACTTGTTCAGAACTTGTTGTTAGCACTAAATAAGCTACTAATTACTACATCACTCAACCTTCCTCTTTACCTAGAGGAAAACAGTTATTGTACTTACTTTCCTCACTTGCTTAGAGAAAAACAGCTCTTATAATCACTTTCCCCACTTGTCTAGAGGAAAGTAGTTTTTTATTCAGGCATGTCCAAGGGTTAGCTACCAGTTTTCTCTCATGTCTATCTGATGAATCTGGGCATCTTGAGACAATGTACCAATTGCCTCATGTACACAAACAACCCTCTCCTCCTACCACCCAACACCACAACCTGTGAGAGGTGCATTTATCTAGCCAAACTGGAGGTAAAGCTCTCTCCAACCAAGACTGAACTTGACAGTCATGAGGAGAAGGTAAACACTTGTACCACACTTATCAAATAGTCCCACTAAACCTACACCAGCAAAATCCACACATAGAAACACAAAAATATTTGCAAATTCTGCTCAAGCAACAGAGACCTCCAAAGCAGAAACATAAGCAATCTTCACCCTCCAACACAACCCAAATGACACATACCCCACAGACTCAGTGTGCCAATTAACCACAGCCCATAAGGCAAACCAGTGTACCCAACACACTAGTCATAGGTGACTCTATAGTCAGGCACACTGATGTCCCACTCACCAGGATAAACAAGAAGAAGGTTACTGTCAGCTACCTGTCAGGTCCCAGGATTCACCACATAACCCACCCACTCAGGTCACTCCACAACAAGTACAAATATGATTCTGTTATTGTCCATGTTGGTGTGAATGACCTAAGACATACCTCACTGGACTATATGAAAAGAGACGTGAAAGGGCTCTCTGATCTTGTAGCCCAGGCAGGTATGACCCTAGCCCTGAGTAGCATCCTGCCATCACCCAGAATGATTCCGCAGTACAAGGACAAAATAATTGACTTCAACAATTGGCTAAGCTTCTGGTGTCATTCTAAGGGGATCCAGTATCTGTCTGCCTGGGACGACATAGTCGACAGACCATGATGCTTTGCCAGAGATGGCCTACACCTGTCGCCCCTGGGATTCAGGATACTGGCTAAGGCTCTTGCCAACCTTATAGTGCCTTTTTTAGGCAAGGTTCAAATGACAAATGCGCCACCATAACAGGAACAGGCAAGCAAAAACTGAGGGTAATGCTACTCAATGCTATAAGTCTAAATCTCAAAATGCACTCACTCAAGACACTCCTTAAAATGGAGAACATCGATATCTGTGCAGTGACTGAGACCTGGTTCAAGGCTCTAGAGACCACCCCTGCATTACCAGGCTATAACTCATACCGCACTTTTTGGTCATCTAACCTGGACCAGAACACCAAAGTCAGAGGTGTGTCTGCATTCATTAAGGATATCCACACCTCCAGGCTAGTTGCGCAGCATAATGCATCCGAGGTTATCCAAGTGCAACTAACTCTGGGCAAAACTGCACTCCAAATTGGAGCTTGCTACAGATCCCCCACCATGCCCCAGAATTCCCACTCCTCTTTTCTTGATATACTGGAAAATATTAGGGTACAACCAAACACCCTAATAATGGGTGATTTCAGCTACTCCACCATTAACTGGGAAAAGTACTCATGTACCAACTCCTTCACTCAACGCTTTCTGGAATTCATAAATTCCAATGCCCTGGATCAACTTATCTACACCCCAACCAGGGGCAACAATATCCTAGACCAAGCCATTACCAGCATGAGTGACTGGTGTTCCACACCTGAAATCAACTCCTCGTTGGTCAGATCCGACCATAAGCTAATCACCCTAGATATCTGCATCCTGTCCCCACCCACTATTAAGTAAACCATGGTAAAAAATTTCTCCAAAGTCAACTTCATGCTTCTTAAGACAGAAGAGGTGAACTTCATGACACCCATGCAGATGGACAATACAGTTACGACTGCTGAATAGTACACACATGCACTCTATAAGCACTTACACAACTGCATGGATTGTGCTATCCCAAACAGAACCAAGACGCTATCCTCCAAAATAAGGAAGTCAATCCGGTGGTCCTCTGCCATAAACAAACTCTACAACAGAAAGAAGAAACTGTTGCAAAAGAGAGTAAAATCCCATGAGTGGAGTAGCTCCCTGGTCAGCCTCAGTAAGAAGCTGAGATCCCTTATAAGATCCTCCAAAGCTAGCTTCAAAAACAAAATTGCCACTGATTCTAAGGGCAACCACAAAGCATTCTATAGCTATGTTAAGAATCTCAATGGCAACACCCAAATCTGCTCTGAGTTACAGCACAACGGCACAAAAATTACAGAACCAACTGATATTGCCAATATCCTGGAAGATAGGTTCAGTGCTAACTTTACCCCCTCTCACCCCCTAAAGGGCCCATATCTATACAGAAAGAATGCAGAGTCCCTGTAATCACATCTATGCAGGTAAAAGCTGCACTCTCTAAATCCAAAAACACAGCACCCATGGGACTGGACAACATCCCTGACTACATTTTACATGAACTTCAGAATGAAGCACCATGTTCAGTCATAGTCTCACATCAGGCTTTGTGCCCACTGAATGGTGCACAGCAACAATTATCCCACTCCACAAAGGGGGAGCCACCACTGATCCTGGGAACTATTGCCCTATTAGCCTGATGAGCCTGGTCTGCAAGGCCATGGAACGTATCATCATGGAACTCATAAACAAAGACATTGGTAACCTCCAAACTCTGGACCCCACCCAGTTTGGGTTTGTGAAAGGCAGATCTTCTTTGAGGCAGTCACCAAAGCTATAGACAAGGGTTAGGTGGTTCACACAGCCTATCTTGACCTCACCAAGGCTTTGACACCATCCCCCAGTCTGGAATTATAGCTAAACTCACTAAACTAGGTATAAATCCCAATGTCACAAGACGGGTTGCCAGCTGGCTCACTGACAGAACCCACACTGTAAAAGTTGCAGACTCTAAATCTGACTTCAAACTAGTGACAAGTGGAGTACCACAGGGTTCAGTCCTGGGACCTCTCCTGTTTCTACTTATCTGAAGTACAGGCTAACACAGAAGGCCTCTGGCTAATGAGATTCACAGATGACTGCAAACTAGGAGCCATAGTCGAGTCCCCAATTGATGTGGACATCCTACAGAAGGGCTTCACTGAGACAGATGCCTGGTGTCAGAGGCATGGCCTCAAGCTCAATGCCAAAAAATGCATTCTCATCCTCTTTGGTAAAAACTCTGTACCCATGAACTACCACATAAACGACAGTCTACGTAATGCCGAATGTGTGATAAGAGACCTTGGGACGCAGGTAGACAGTACTCTCTCCTTTGATAATAACATTACCACAGTAGTCAGGAAATCCTTTTGTGTGGCACACCTCATCAGAAAAGGGGTCTCATCCAGGAAAAAAGAGGTCATTGTTCCCTTCTACTCGGTACTCATTAGACCCATTATAGAGTACAACGCCCCTTTTGGAATGTACCTCACAAGACATCTGCAGCAGCTGGAAAGGCCACAGAAGTACCTCACAAAGAGGATTACTGGCCTCAAACAGATGTCCTACACTGACCATCTCAAAAAACACCAGCTTTACTCTGTAGCATATCGCCTACTCCGAGGAGATATATACCTAACATATAAAGCTATGTTAAACCCAGAGCTGTTGGACATGCTACACCTTAAGAAATCCCAATCCCTCTCAGCTACATGCTCTAGGCATCTAAACCTTGTCACCACAATAAACAGGACATGCTGGAGGGATAGATTCCTGTCCCAGAGACTTCCTATAGTCAGGAACAAGCTACCCATCTATGTCAAACAAAGTTCCTCATTAACACTCTTCAAGAAAAATCTTGATGAGTGGATGGGAAATAGGAAATACATCCCGGGAATCACTTCTATGGCTTTGCTCGACAGGAGCACAGGAAATTAACTTTCCTGGGTGGTATAAACCAGGGAAACCTTGTTGGCTAGGCTTACTTAGGCCCTTGGGCTGATAGCCTAGTACTTACCTATGAACCCATGGGCTGAAAATGAGGCTGACCAATTTCCACAATTTGTTGCATTGTGACCCTGTTAACATAATACCATGCTACTATGTCAGTGTCATGGAGTCCAAGAAATGTTAAGCACAGTCAGATGACCCTGCACCTCTGGTGGTGGGGGTGACGTTGTGCACCATTGGGCATGGCAGTAACAATAAAAGCCTCTTGCAGATATACATTTACTTAGGCTGTGGCAACCCTATCTTCACTTACTGATTTACTCTAAACAGGAGCATTCAGCTGAGTTCAAGTATACATCAGGCACAGCTCAATGACACTACAGTTATATGTTTCTGAATCACTGCATTATTTTGTTTTGCCTTATTATCATACACAGGGCCTCATTATACAGTCATTAGCATATGCCATGCCTGATTAAGCTTCTTGTGCTGCCTATGTCAGGGATCCTGTTTTTCTGAATTGCACGTATCCTGCCTGTGGCCCCTAATCATGAAAATTTGCTTAGCATGATTCAAAAACATTTTCTGAATTCAAACCAATATTTTTATCTCTTAAACAACCCTTTGTAATCCATTGTTTATGTATTTGCATTGATTTCACAAACAACATCTGGCATTGCATTGTGAAAGATCTTTGAAAGTTAAACAGAAGGCAAATACATCTTTTAAAGTTTTGCCTTTCTTATAAATAATATTTGCCACATTCCTTCACTACATTTAGCACAGAAGTATACCATCTTAGAGCTTTCTAGTTAGAGCTGAGAACATCTTGAATCATTTTTATATCAAGTGTACAGATTTTCACAGAATGTTCAGGTTTTTGCCTCATATTTTTGGGCTCATATTCATGAAAGTTACTGTTTTCTGGCAAATCATGAAGGAATAAAGTTATTAAATAATAGCATACAGTTGACCGCCAGACTTCTTATCGTTTAGAAAATACAGGTTAACACAAATCATGTTATTCTATCAATTTTCTAAGTTTATAAGAGCAATATTTAAAACC
Organism: Protopterus annectens; assembly: GCF_019279795.1. Taxonomy (NCBI): domain Eukaryota; kingdom Metazoa; phylum Chordata; order Ceratodontiformes; family Protopteridae; genus Protopterus; species Protopterus annectens. The sequence goes on along the minus strand of NC_056742.1, from coordinate 20,996,205 downwards.
TGTCCCTAATTTTGGGCCTTTGTTCTCCCATTATTTTAGGCTTTGCCCAAATTTCTTGTACTAAGAAGTTGAGAAGTATGATTGTATTACTTTCACAACATTAATCATACAACAATCACTACATGGATGAGTTATTTTATTTGAAAATAGCATACATAATACATATTTTAGCCCTTTAAAATGCACAAAACTACTTGAAATGGAAATCATTTTCTAAGCATAATTAACAGTTTCCAAGAAAGACAGAATGAATAACACTGGGTCTTCCAGAGCTTATATTGCATTCTGGTAGGAGTGATGGGCCTCATTTCATCTCCAGGCATCCTGGTACTACATACTACCCTATTCTAGTGGGAATTATTACTTATGTTTCTGCCAGTTCCTTCATGATCCAACATTTGATGCTTACGTTTTTATATCTGATTTACATTTCATTTGTCTGAGAGTTCAGGGAAGGTAGATTGTGATGTCACTGGCCCCTTCTATTTGCGTGGTTTATTTACCTCTGATTTTTGATCATCACAGTTTACAGGGAATTCTATATGCAAACATTTCCCTGCTGATAATGGTTCTCATGCTATCGGCAAACAACAATGAATTGTGCAAGTGCTTCTTTAAAATCTAGATATTTCACAATATCTTGAAACATGTATTACTAATGATTTGTAAAAAAATGTTTGTTGACAGTTTGCCTTGAAATACTTTCTAAATAATGTTTGTTGACCATTTTTATTTTGAATTGTCAAAAATTTTAGAGTTGTTATCTCCAAGCCTCCAATGAAATTGTGCATTTATGTTTCCAACTGGACTTTACTGGTAAACAAAAGCAAATAAATAATTCTCTAACTTATCTGCAAAAAATAAACAAAAAGAGACAATTGCATTTTAAACTACATTCAGGCTGAACGAAGTCTTACCCACTTGGTCAGCTCTATTCCCAATCTTATTATTGACTGAAGTGGTTACTACTATTAAATCTTTCCGAGGGGAGTATGATGAAACGTTAGTGTCTCTTTCATTTTAATTTAATCTCATTCTGTATTGAAGCAATGTTGTGTTTCAGTTAAAATGTGAAGAAGCACTAACCATATTAAAAAGTGGTGCAGTGGTACATGGTGCATCAGTTAGCGTTGTTGCCTCACAGCAAGAGGTCCTCCAGCTCAGTTATCAGTTGGGGTGTCTTCTGTGCAGGGTCTGCATGTCCTCCCTGCATTTGAATGGATTTTCTCTAGGTGCTCTGATTTCCTCCCACATTTGAAAGACATACATCTGGAGCATTTCTCCCTGGGCCTCTGCTGAAATTGGGCTCTGTCCCAGTCAAACTTTCCTGGTAAACAAATATTAAATAATTATTCAGGACAAATACACAACAGGACAGGGTCACTCTTACATAAATGTTTTTTTAACTCCTGGTGTATGTGGTATATACTACTAAAAAGCTAAATCTGCAACCAATCATCCTTATAAAATACACTACTGCCTTGCATTAAAATAATTAAAATGGCTTGAACTCCCAAACCAGTTGACATACTCACAGCTCTCCATTGCTTACAACCTACTGCACTCTCCAGAAAAATGTATTACAAAATACTCTCCTGTGCTATTCACCAACTAGAGACCTTCGCTCTAGAAATAAACTCTTACTATGTATTGGTAAGACATGCAACACTGCTGGAGACTATCTCAAATCCCATTATGTGACAAAATTCTAGAATGAAATCCTCACACAGTTAAAACAGATAGAAAACTTAAATAGTTTCAAAGTTTTGCTTAAACAAAACATAAGTCAAAGATGGCTCTGTTCTTCCTGCATGCCTGACTAGCTTTACTCAGATTACTTTTCTCCAACTCTTATAGCCATTTTGCATCCCAATCTTTTTTACCTTATCTCTCCTCCTCATACAGCACCAATTTTCTAAACTCTTACTCTTGCTCCTTCTCTCACACCCACCACTACTATTTCCCCCTCTGTCCATTTATCCTTCTGTTCATTTCCATCATTTCTTCTTTCATATCTATCTTATCATCAGTGTTTAAGCTACATTACTACTTATCTGCCTTTAAATTCCTACTAACCTCAAAAACACCCCAGTTTTATAGTTTCCCTGTAGCCATCATGCAGTTATTACATTTTATTTTTTCTGTTCAATAATTACCCAATGTGTATTAATTTTTCTCTTGTTTTTTGTGTTAAAATGATATGTTCATGTAATAAATATGTAAAAATCATGTAAATAAGTGTATGTATAAATCTTTTTACCCTGTGATTATAAATGTGCATAATGTGTAACTTAAATGTGGAACTTTTCTCCACAGGCTACCACTGAAAATGGGTTTTACCCAGTCAGACTTTTCCTGGTCAACGAAGACAAATAAATAAACAAGTATGGTAAATGAAGTAGATATTTATAATTAGCATGTTTAAATGGAGAATAAGAAAATACTCTTTATTAAATACCTGTATATGAAGCACTTCATTTCCATTACCTCAAGCTTAAACAACTGCTTTGCCTTCACTACCACGATTTCTGTGCAATACAAAATACTAGTCACACAATTGTTTTATACACCTGTTTTCAGCTTCTTTGGCATTCTTTTGTTACACATTACCCTTGCACTCTTTGTCAGTTGGTCACAATCCCCATGCAGCTCCTCTGATTATAGCTTTGACTTTCTCATTCAGACTTCCCTTCTCCTCAACTACTCTTTATAGATACTTGAAACTGTTAACCTGTTCCACTATTTCCCTTCAATTTTAAATTTCAACTTCTTCTGATTCCCCATTTGCTGCCATGACAGCTGACTTGTTTGTACTCAGCTTCATTCCACGTGTCTTCAGTTTTGTATTCTAGTCTCCTGTTATTTGCAGAAGGTCTTGTTCACAGTAAACTTGTAGTGTCACATCGTATGCATACAGCAGCTGTCTTGATCTGTCTTCTCCAGCCTGTTAGCTAATATATTCCATCATCAATATGAAGTGAAGTAGAGTCTGAGCTGAACCCTGATACACATCTGCTGTTTAGGCACTCATCTGTGAGTCTGAACAGAGTTTGTACTTGTGCCATCAGGTTTTTGTACATAGTATACACATGTTGTATCAATGTTTCTGGGATGCTGAACCATTGTATGACTGCTCAGATCAGCTTTCTTGAGACCTTGGCATATGTCTTCTCAGTGTTCAGGAATGCCTAGCTGGACTCTTTCATCACCTCCATTTTTTTCTCTACTATCTGTCTAACTGTAAAACATCAAGTTGCTTGTGTTGCAATCACATCTTAATCCAAACTGCACATCACTGATCTTATTTACTACTGCTGTGTGGATTTGCTTTTCAATCACCTTACCAGGTGCTAGAGTTATTTTTATTTCCATGAACTCCTTTGCTTTCATTGCAGTCAATTTCCAGGTTTTCAGCCTTGCCTTGGTTGACCCTACAGCCTTTTCTGACCACTGCTTGCAGTTAATTGTGACTGCCAGTGGTTTATGTTGGGGGCTGACATCTTTACTGGTGGTGACTTTGCATTTTGTGATTTTTTCCCCTATTGTTCTTTCCTTACAAGGATACAGCTACCTGAGCTGCATGTTGACCACAGTTTTATGTAATCGTGTGACTATCTCTCTTGTCCAACTATGTGTTTGCCACCATCAAGTCACTTGCCTGGCAGAAGTTAAAAAGGTCTTTCCTTCTTTATTCTTTATTTCCATTGCTACACCCATGAGGACCTAGAGAGTCGACATATTTTGCTCTTTCTATGCTGACATGAACATCAGGTCACCCATTACCAAAAAATTCATTTTGTAACTGCTTCCTGAGTGTACTCTTTTTCTTGCCATTACAAACCTTGTGGCGCACAGCTGGGATTATGAATAATGCCCTACCTTTACACTGAAGTGTGATTGCTATCAGCCTGTCATTAACTCTGATGACATCCCTCACTGTTTTCAGAAAACTCTCTCTCGAGCCCTATTTTCCATATTTTTAGTTTGCCCACCCCTAAGTAGTAGACTCTGGATCTCAAGCCAAGTAATTTAGCTGCATTGCTTTTCCACCTAGTCTCCTAGATACATCATGGTATTTGCTTACAAGCTACATTCCATAAGGGAACTTGCATTCAGTGTAGAAATTCTTACTTTATTTTTGCAGTCTGATTGTATCTAAGTTCAGCTTTTGTTCAACAGAACCATCCCAGGTAATTCAGGATGAGCTAGTGGACACTTGTAACTAATTAATCCAGGGCTGTTAGGCTTTATGGTGGGAAACACTGACCAACAGGGGCATGTAGACCCTCACCCCAATAGTATATGTCCCTGACATAGGTCAGAGGTAAGCTGTATCCTCAACCACTTAGCTCCTGCAACCTATGCCCATTTTTGGCAACACTAGTCAACATGATAAAATCATCTAACCCCAATTTTTACACTGCTGAATAGTTAACCGTAATCTAGCACACAGTCTGCAGCCCATGTTCCATTTCTGGAGTGATTGGTCTACACATCTCTTCCCCTGACACCTCCACCAACAGGATCCTTACTAGCTAGACAGCCATATGCACAGAAAACCTGCCAGAACAATTTTACTGCCAATCATATCAAAGTGTACCTTTTCACTATACATCTACTTATGCCCAGCACCCCCAAATAATGCTTAAACAACTATCACATCCTAGCACCTTACTCTAGCAACACCTAATACATCAAGTATCTTTTCATACTTTCTATACTTAACACCAAACTAACCTTCTTCAATACTCCTGCAAGTATAATCTCTTTATATACTCATTCTCATTTAATCTCACTCTCTCTCTCTCTCTCTCTCTCTCTCCATCCATACCTATCTGTTCCACATTCCAGCTCATACTGTTACTATGTATTTCATTTCTACTTCTACTCTCGCCTTGGATTTTGTTTCCCTCTCTTGTCACCTATAGCTGTATATAACTGGACTACCGTCACTGTACTAAATTCCCTACAGCCTCACAAGTTAAGTAAACTTCTAGTTTCTACATTTCATACATATTCCATTTCTTCTCTCACCCTATCTTCTCACCCATACCTGTATAACTGCACAAAGGTCACTGCAACCCCTTCATCTCACTTTTATTTAACCTAAGACATAACTTCACATATACAACATACAATGACTGCACTACAGCTATTACTACTCTTAGCACATATCACATCTTACCACCATCCTCTCCACTCACTCCAATAGCATAACTTCTATGTAATAGAGGCTAGCAATAACACTACCAGTCGTCGTGTTATCATTACTGCATACCTATGCCAGCTGAGATATAGTCAGTTATTCAAGTATAACTACTTAAAGTTCCAACCCCACATCCAAAGCACTAATACTAAACCAAAACTCAAACAAAAAAGGCTTTATCCCAAACATCATATTTTCATACCAATAAAACTAAGGGGTGATATCTATACAAACCGTAGTCCTATTTACTACATCCTAACCTGAACAATACATCTCCAATAACCCCTCTTTCCCTTCAATCAAAACTACAGTTGCACTTTAGTCTTTATCTATATCATATCAATCTGCATAGAATCGATAACAAACTCTCAGAACTTCATGCTTAGGTGACTATGCACTTACCTGACATTTTTGTAACTACAGAAACACGGCCGTACCATGAAATAGAAAATGCAGAAGCGTTACTACCAGGATACAGCATTATTTGACTAGATTGGGTCAGAAAAAAAGCTGGTGGAGTCGCAATCGTTAACAAACAAAATCATCTTTCATTTCCCTACACAAAAGTTAACATCAACATAGTCCTTTCCAGTTACCGTCCAACAGTTATACTATCACCTTTATCAAAGAAAGGGACTTGAGAAATATGGAGCTCCTATTCTCACAAGTCTCAATGTCTCATTAAAATCTAAACTTGAATCATTTCTTTCTCTTTCCTGTTAATGCACCGTGTGGTACATTTTTCTTACTACAGAAACACGGTGGTACCATGAGACAGAAAATGCAGCAGCAGCATTACTACCAGGATACAGCATTGTCTGATTAGATTGGGTCAGAACAAAAGATGATGAAGTTGTAATCATTAACAAAAATACTGTTGAGGTTTATCCTTTCTCTCATACCATTCATAGCTTCTCAGACTCTGAAATCCTCATAACCCTGCTTACCAGCAGACAATTGCAATCACAGGAAAATATATTGCTCCAGGAAATAATATTACTACCGTATTTTATGATAATTGCACCTGGATCTTCTTCAGAATTCTACATGAAACCAATATATTAAGTGACATCAATATATACCAATAAACCATACAGTCTGATATCCCAACTAATGATACTCAGTGGGCAAGGAGCACCTTTCTGCACTCATTGTTTTTGAAGCAGTTTCAGGTTTTACAGGCTCGGGTTGCTAGCCTAAATCCCAGCCCTATTCAGAGGGTGCATCACACACATACTCACACCTAGGGCCAATTTAGAGTGCCCAATCCTCCTACTGCATGTCTTTGGAATGTCAGAGGAAACTGGAAGATCCAGGGGAAACACATGCAAATGCAGAGAAGATATGCAGACTCCACAAAGAAGGCACCCATCTGAGAATTGAACCGAAGAACCTCTTGCTGTGAGACAAGAACGCTAACCACTATGTCACTGCACTGCTCAACCTTGAATCATGCTATAATAAAATTATCAAGTTTGCAAACAATGCAGCCTATAACTCCCATCACTGTACCATCCTTAACTCAGTCAGCTAGTTTGAACTTCCATGCCGTCTGAGTTATATTCAACTCATATCTGCACACAAAATTATATATACACCTGCTGCCTTTCCAGTCCTCAATTCTGTTCTTTAAAGTTACATACCTAAAAGGGCCCTAAGGTCAGAAGGCAAAGAATTACTCTTAAGCCACAAACCTAATAAGACAACAGGACAAACCCTCTACTCCCACTCTATGACCAAATTATGGAACACCTTACCAACTGACATCAGAGCTGACCACGTTATTTCAGCATTCAGGCAAGCAACCAAAGAACAGTTCATCAAAATATGGTTATGCCCCTATTCTAAACCTAACTGAAAATAATATCTGTTACACCATTTACTATATGCCATATTCCACTATTTCTTATGAAACTGTTATAACTTTATCTAGCAACTTATGTCCTCCATTCTTCACCTTTCTCTTCTTCTTTCACTTCATTTCTATAATTGCTATCTTTCTACTCCCATCTATTCTATCTCTGTCCCTTCTCACCTTTTCCCTTCTATTTTATAACAAATGTCCTTTGTCACATTGCATTTCCCCAAACTCTATTTTATATGATATCCCAAGCTCATGCTCTATTGTCTATTACATAATATATCACATTATACTTTATACAAATTTAAACACACTACCGTACTCTTTACTATCCTTTTAAATTGGGTATAATTTAAAGTGAAATTCTAGTATAACTGATGAATTTGTCTTATGCAAATTATTACACAATTAATGCATTTGTCCTATGAACTTTTTTTTTGTAATTGAAGTTTTTCTCCCCTGATCTTCACTAAAATGGGTACAATCAACCCAGTCGGACTTTCCCAGTAAACAAATGTCAATAAATAAAATAAATAAATAAATGCACATACAAACAACTACTAATTCTTTATTAGAAAAATAGCTCCTCTCTCTCATTCAGCATGGCTTTAACCTCATCATGATACAATTACAACTAATGCTATGCTAAATTTCACTATGACCATCAACACACAGAAATGAAGGTAACTTCATTTCCCAGACTTTTCTTAGACTTTATCTAAAGCTTTTGATACTCCCTGGGATTCATGAATGGCAGGATTCCATGCAGGAACAGTGTAGGAGATCCTGCATAGAAAACGTTCGATGAGCGATCCAGGAAAGTGCCGTTTTCACGTGCACAAGCGGCCCTACACTGTTCCTGCATGAAAAGCCCTGTGGGATGCAAATCACCTCATTTGCTGGTAAAAAACATGCAAATGAGGTGATTTTGTGATCCACGAAGCTGGCCAGACTCTTTGCAGGAACAGTGTCAGAGCAGAAATATATTCAGTTAGTAACTGAATACATTTCTGCATCTGAGTAAATGGAGGCAGGGCAACTCATGGAAAGCAGGCATTACAGTTAAACACGCATGCCAGTGGCCAAATATAAGGCTATTGGCATTAATAATAGTTTATTTTTTTATAAAATTAAACTTTTTTTGGGCCTATCATAGCCGTTTAAGCTTAAGTCAGTGGCGCGCAAATGGGATCGTGTGGAAAAAAAAAAAAAATGAGAAAAGTCGATTTTAAGATAATTCTGCATTTTGTCATTATAGTCAATGGCATGCAGAATGTAAACAATACTAGGGAGCACTGGTTGTCAAGGGGAAAGGGTCCATCTTAGTGCAGTAACTAAGGACTTACACACTGGGGTATGCAAATGAGGGTAGTTATACTAAATCACAGATTTCCTCAAAGTGTCAGCTTGTACCTAACCTTGTAGGTGCAGCAATACAAGAGTGCAAGAGCTGAATGACTTCATAAGGGTGGGTGTCATGCTTCCTGTAAGTGCATTGGAGCTCTGTGGCCCATGTTTGCTCTTAGCTAAGCACAGCTAAGGAAGGGGGTGTGTCAGATGTGCCTGAGCACTGTGTATACAAACTAAATGGGTGTGCGGCGCACACCAGTATTTAAACAAAAAAAAAAAAAAAAGAGGAAATGGCTGCACTGTTTACATTAGAGAACTGGGTATGCGTGGCATACCTCGCGGCTTAAATAGGGAGGAACTGGGAAGGGGAAACAGTACTAGGAAGGAAATCAAGGAGAACTAGCATAGCTGACAGGTGGAATGTATCAGAATCAGCCAATTACACATTCAGCAGCCCAGCACACTAACATAAACTATGCAAACACCCTACAGACTGTTTTTTCCCACAAACTCTACACCACCGGTTTACACAGATGGAATTTTTAACTGGCAAAAGTAACTAAAAATGTTAGAGGCTGCTGCTGCATTACTCCATCAATATGTGCTAGAGACTGAGGGTGGTGAGTAGGAGAATGCTGACAACCGACCCACAGTGAGGAGGAGGAGAAGAGTGTACAGACCCAGGGTAACCTACCAGGGCCTACATGATTAGAGTGGTATAGGGTGGACAGGGACATTTTACAGCAAATCATTGAGCTGTGCCGGCCACATTTCCACAGAATCATATTGCGTAGCAAGGCACATACTACGAACATTTGTGTACATGTAGCTGGAGAGTACTGCAAGGCTCCACCAGATATATCAAGGCAGCGGAACCATGAATTGAGCACAGAACTAATAGAGGGGAACCCATCCCAGTGGATACCAAGGTATGTCTAGACTTAAGAATACTAGCCACAGGTATCTTCCAAAGACCAACTGGGGATGTCATGGGGGTCTTACAGGCATCAGCATTCAGGGTACTCCACCAGTTCCTGGGTGCCATGACACAACATGCCAATGAGCACATATATTTCCCCTCCACCCGTGAGGTGTTGCCCAGATGTATGCGTCTCTTCTACAGTATAGCATAATACCCTGAGGTAGTTGGTACGATAGATTGCAAGCACATCCACATCAAAGTACCACCCGGTGAGTGGGCCAGGGTCTACATAAACTGCAAGGGCTTCCCCTTCATCAACTGCCAGGTCATGTGCAATGCGCAGGGCATTATCATGAATGTGTGTGCTGACAGCCCTGGAAGCTATCACGACTCCCACATCTGGCACTGCTCACGGCTGTATCAGGCATTTGCCATGGGGGACATCTCATATGGCCATCTAGTGGGGAATGCTGGCTATGCACTGGAGCCATGGCTGATGACACCCATCAGAAATGCACCCACACCTGAACAAGGACACGATAATGAGGCACACGCACAAACCAGAATCATTGTAGAGAGTGTGCTTGGGATGCTCAAGTCACGGTTTCGCTGCCTTGATATATCTGGTGGAGCCTTGCAGTACTCTCCAGCTACATGTACACAAATATTCATAGTATGTGCCATGCTACGCAATATGATCCTGTGGAAGCAGCTGCAGCAGGAACAGCACGGGCAGGACCACACAGCCCCCCACCATTGCCAAGGCCAACACAGGCACAGAGGGACTCAGAGGAGGAACATCCTAAGCCTGTCCCTGTAGGCAGAAGGAGGCATGTCCAGTATGCCCTGGCCTTGGCAAAGAGGCAACGCATAGCACACACACTGATGCTGTAGTGACCCAAGGACTGATACCCCTCTCTGACTAGCACATACAGTAAAAGGGATGCAAAACATGACACTACTTGAGCTTTACCATGTATAGGGAGTGTACTATGTGCATCCAACATAGTCAGCCCTTCAGCACTGTCCTCAATACTGGCCCAGCAACAATGTAAGTCACTCTTCCTATCAGTTACTGAATGGAGTAGTATGTTCTCATACATGTATGTATGATATGGATGCAAGCATGCAAGGGAATTGGGTGGCTAAATGGGATAGCAGCAGACAGCTATATGGGACAGCAGAAAAGTCATAACAAATACTGGTGTCAATATACTAGGCAGCACTACACAAGGTGACAACCCCCACTGCAGTACATGTGATTGGCCAAAGAACTGTGGGTGTCAATAGGTCACACACATGGATGTCAATGAGGGTCACATATCCACCACCAGCCTCACCCAGCAGGACAGGTTTAGATGACCATGAAGAAAGGCCGGGTTAAGGCCCCCAAGTGATGGAAATGGTGAACAGCCCCCCACCAGACCTACACAGACATACTACAATAGGTCTGGTAGTTGCATTCTAATTCTGAAGGGTAAGAAGTCTAAAACTGAAATATATGCCATTAAGATGTAACATGTATACTCTACTGATATGCCTCCTGACTGCATGATTGGTCACAGTACGATATGAAATAGAAGCCAACATGTTAAACCGAAATACCATTACAGTCATTTCAAATGTTAAAGTCTGCAGGTGTGCACCCCCCACACAATCCCATGTAGAAATGCATTAACAGATGGCCTGCAGCACTCTCAAATGGCCTACAGTCCTCTAGCAAAGGCCCATTCCTCACCGATAGTGCTAAATGTACAGAATATCAGGGGGGTCCCAACTAACAACTTAACACAGTAAACCAAAAAAAAAATGCAAGCCCATGTTGACAAATGCCAGTAGCATGCCTTCCCATGTCCTACTGCAAGGACTGTGAATCAGGCCATAAATACTACTAGGATAAAGGCCCAACTATAAGGATACCTCAGAGATATTGCTTACATAATGTTAGGTGGAGGAGAGAATAACAGCAGGGGGGTTGTAGAAACATGGATGTCATGAAGTGTGTGAAGTCTGAAACTCTAATATCCACCCATACTACTTCTGATTGCAAACCCATGAATGAATAGCCACAAAAACACTGGTAAACCAAAATGTGAATGTAAACTGACCAGATATATGAGTCCTGCCTTTGGATAACCTGGGTGTATCTCTACAGCTGAGAGGTATGGCCCCAGCAGGATATTGCCATTCCGTGAAGTTGAGAAAAGCACAAGGAGGGAACCCCAGTCGGCATACTAACAAGGTGCTGGACCATTTACACAGAACCAGCAGTCTATTGTCTGTAGCTAACCCTGCACAATGGCAGGTGTGTGCCAGAATGTTTAGTCTATATGCCTCAGAATATTGGTCTCAACTTCATTAATCTTGAATTTCCAGGTAAATAACTCTGAGCAAAGAATGATAACCATAATTAGTGATGGCATGACACATCACAGTGTAAAACAGTACATATGTCAGAAAATCTATGCTACAGCCAAACATGTCACACAAGCAGCACAGACAGCAATAGTTACAGTATCCCCTGTATGTTAAGCCCATTGTGTCTTCATATTGGCAACCTATCTACAGATATCCTGCAGAAACAGTTTGCTAGGTGTAGCTGTAGCACACAAAACCCTGAACTGGAGTTCAACCCTCCCTGGAATGGATGCACACACTCAATATAGAAGGTCATACTGGGCATGCTCCTACACCTGGAGAAATGAAGCCCATGTCTCACAACACAGTGGACTACAGATATTGGTTATTCTCAGCTGTCTGTGCACACACACCTAATTGTACACCATTGATACTTCACACACACACACACACATTGGATAGGAATACACACACATATCTAAGGCCAACATAATATAATATGTCAAACATATACACACAGAGATGTGGGGAAGAGAAAGACAGACAGCTACAAAGAATCCCATTATGAGGCCTGTCCCACCCACTACAAATCCAATAGGCCTGTATCACAGGATGTGCTGATATCATTCACTGTAGAAATACCTTTGGTCAGCCCTCAGCCCTATAGTGTCAGTGGTGCTTGTGATAACTGTGTAACACTACAGTACAAAAAAGTATCCATGTAGCAGTTGTAATCTCAGTCCTATCAAATGTAAAGGTGTGTGTGTGTGTGTGTGTGTGTGTGTGTGTGTGTGTGTGTGTGTGTGTGTGTGTGTGTGTGTGTGTGTGTGTGTGTGTGTGTGCGTGTGTTTCTAGATGAATGTGGTTGAGGCCATTCACACTCACTAAACCTCCTTTATTCTTCCCTCAGCACTGCTGCTGATGTCACTCGCCTTCAAAGATTCCTTTGCACAGCTCTCCAACATATAAGCTCCATGGTGCATGCAATAACTGCGTAATACTATAATGTAGCAAATTAGTTAGGTAGGAGTTCCAGTTCTGATCCTCACAACTGTGTAAATGTGTTTGTGTGAGAGAGCGTGCATATCCTTGTAGAGACCTGATTTTGTGGTCATTCACACTTACAACACTTCCCTTAGCCCTCCTTTAGCACTGCTGCTAATATCACTCACCTTCAAAGATACCTCTGCACAGTTCTCCAGCATATAAGCTCTGTGGTGCATGTGATAATTGCGTAATGCTATAATGCATCAAACTAGTTAGGTAGGGGAGTTCCACTCCTGATTTTGGCAACTGTGAAAATGTGAGTGCTTGTGTGAGAGACTGTGTGTATCCTTGTAGAGACCTGATTTTGTGGTAAGTCACAATTCCATTACCCCTCCTTTAGTACTGCTGCTGATGTCACTCACCTTCAAAGATACCTTTGCACAGCTTTCCAACATATAAGCTCTATGATGCTTGTGATAACTGTGTAATACCAAAGTATAGCAAACTAGTTAGGTAGGAGTTCCGATCCTGGCAACTGTGTAAATGTGATTTTTTTGTGTGAGAGAGTGTGTGTGTATACTTGTAGAGACCAGATATTGTGATCATTCACACTTACAACACTTCCCTTAACCCTCCTTTAGCACTGCTGCTGATGTCACTCACCTTCAAAGATACCTTTGCACAGTTCTCCAACATGTAAGCTCTGTGGCCCGTGTGATAAATCAGAGCAATGTAGTAGCAATAACTACATAGGTAGGAGTTTGAATCTCAAACCTGGCAAGTGTTTGTGTGTGTACATATGTCTGTACTTCAAAGATTTTGGCCCCATTTACACCCAGTACACATCTAAGTGCCTGACTTTAGCAGTCCTGCAGATATCATCCACCTTGGAAGTATCCGTTGGCAAATATAAACAATGTAAGGTCAGTGGTGCATGTGGCAAATGCGTAATCATAATGGTCCAAAAAGATAGGTAGAGGTTTGAACCTCACCCCTGACAAATGTAAAAGTGTGTGTAGGGTAAAATATTTTGTGGAATCTCTCACTCACTACATCACCCAATACCAGTATTTACAAGGGCTGGCGATGTTTCTCACCTTAGAAGTACCTTGGGACAGCATCCATTCTATAAGCTCGTTGGCACATGCAATAAATACCTAACACTATAGTAGAAATACATAGCTAGGTAGAGGTTCGAAACTCAGTACTGGCAAGTATGTGTCATCAGTATCCTGTGTGGGGGTCGATGTGAATGTGTAATAATAGGATGTGGGGGTCAGTGTGAATGTGTAATAATAGGATCCATTGGGGGGTGGGTTTTGCTAAATTATTATGTTGAGAACCTAGTATATGTCCCAATGTCCACATTACAAGGCCAACAGTTGTTAAACACCATAGAAGTTTCTGTAGACAATCCACAGCCCTAAATTTCTAGTGCCATGTGGAATGACTATGTGAAAGTATGGATTAGTGAAGCACATAGGCAACCCTTTTAATACTCAGAGGCCACTCTCCACCCATGAATCATACACAAACATACTTGGCTAGGCAACAACCACTATATTGGAAGTTCCCCTGCATATCGCCTCACAGATAGAACCCATGGTGTGATTGCAGTGGACTACATGCCTGTTGACCACAACAGTGCCACTGACAACAGAAAGTACTTTGATGTGTTACATCTCGTGACTGTGTGTTATCCAGCAAATTAAAGGACATGGCACCATGTTCCATCCCCTCAGTAGCCCAATCAATGTGTACAGTGGCCCTTTTGCCATGTTCCCCACTGGACGCCTGCAACAACCATAGAGTCTGCAAATGTACCCCATAAAGGGAATACCATGCCTTATACACATGCCCTGTATGGACAGACTCCAATAACGCCAATGAATACCCGTATCATACTGTCAATATAGGTGCAATCACTACCTCAGTTACATAGCCAGGTCTCACCAAATGAGGGCAGGAATGCTACATCAGAAGATACCAATCTGTCCACACAACATGCCCCAGAGGCCTCAAGTACACTTACACACGTCAAATAACATGCTTGTGGGACATGTGCACAACCCAGACACTGTCCATGTTATGGAATATAAATCACATACATGGGAAGCAGTGCACATCACTGGCCACCAACAATAGAAATCTGGATGAGTGGATGGGGAATACAATACCTACCCCTGGGGATCACTCCAGTGACTATACTCCTGAGCCACATTGGGGACTATTTTCATGTGGCCTGATGCCAGGATATTCCCTTGGGCTAGCCTTGTAGACCCTTTAGGCCCATCCACCTACTACACACATATGAAGTAATGAACCTATGGATCTCAGTACTGACAAGTGTGTGTATGTGTGTGTGTGTGTGTGTGTGTGTGTGTGTGTGTGTGTGTGTGTGTGTGTGTGTGTGTGTGTGTGTGTGTGTGTGTGTGTGTGTGTGTGTGTGTGTGTGTGTGTGTGTGTGTGTGTGTGTGTGTGTGTGTGTGTGTGTGTGTGTGTTTGTGTGAATAATAATCCCAGTGTGTTTGGTTGATGAATATCTCCTGTGGATGTGGTTATTAGCAATTGGGGGGGTGTCCAAACCAGAACATGTATCATTCTCCATTCTAAAACAGATGATGTAAATCAACATATACCTATGTACAACCCTCATCCCTATAAGCTGTGAGGCATATGCAATCACTGTGTTACAGACCAGGGATTACTGTGCACATACTGTACCCTGCCTATGACATGGTGGATGTGTTACCACACTGCCATACCCTGTGGTCTTGCTGTAGGGCCACATCCTGGTGACACACAGCTGCCTAGAATGGAAATGTGATACAGCAGGTGAGAACATCTTCACTCAGCACTTCACTTGTGGGGGGACAAAGGGGTAAATCTGGCACTGAATGTGTTACCAAGACTATGGCCAATATCTGTTATCTCAGGATAGGTATTAACATTGTGCAGTAACTCGCAGCACTTTTGCTTAATGCTGTGGAGGTTGTTGATGTAGCTATCAAAGGCTGTTGTGACTGTCATCAGTGTCTGCTGCATCCCTGCTGCCATACATGCCTGTTGGGGATTCCACAAGGGATCCAAAGTGGTGTTTGAGGCTAATAAGGGAGTTCAACAGTCATGGGACACCACCTTTCCCTGCAACAGTGTCCTCCCTCTCATGTACACTCTAGTAATGGCAGGGGACCATCACATTGTCTCCCAGTGTTTGGAGGACAGTGTCTGGCCTCTCTTGGCTCTGGTTAGTACCTTGCATTCATGTACCTGTTTGTACAGTGCCTATGTGTATGATTCTACAGTCATGCAGCTATTTCCCATTGCCATGGGTGCAGTGAAGACATCCACTCCTGTTTTCATGGCTGCAAAGTCAGCTTTGGAGAGGTTTTGCCAGGTGGTCATCTTTGCGGGAGGTGTGGCTGACATGTTGAGTTCCATGTTGATTGCAGCCTGTGTGAATCTCACCATGCAGGGATTGACATCTGTGGATGAGCAACAGTCCAATATTTAAGTGATCAACACAGGTCAAGGTTGTTGCATCCTCTAGCAAGGGTCAGTATGAGCTGGTCTAGGGCAATGGAAATGATGAATCCCAGAAGTGTTTGGCCACTGTACTGGCACTTGGCTACATTCCCCGGGTGATGGAGGGGTAGTTGAAGACACACATACTATGTCACTGTTGCTTTGGGCCATCATAGATGACAGGGTGTTGAGGAATGTGCATTGACAGTCTAGGGACATAGATGTGGACCCATAGCAGGCTATGACCTGGAATGCACTATTACCCCAAGGCAATTGTACCAGAAGTATCTCCAATGCATTATGATGGTATACTAGTCTGTAGGTGTTCTTATCCATAATGAATATGGAGACACCACCACCTGTGGTGGTGTGGTGTGGTCCATGTTTGGAGGCTGACAGCTGTGGAATGCATCATAGCCTGATACTGCAGGTCTACTGTCTGCTGCTGTGAACCACCTCTCCCTCACAGCAGACATGTGTTCTTCACTCCAACTGCTATGAGTGACTGCATCCTGACAGTTAGATGTCCACTGCTGAGCAACATGACCCTCAGATTGCATACATGTGCAGCTGTTATGGTGGTAATAACATGAAGAACACTGCCTAATAAGGCACAATAGGGGTGGAAAGACACTTAGGCAGTACCTGGCAACCCAGTGGTGACAGATGTAGGACATCCATGGCAAGTCATTGGGTTCTGTCAATCATGTCATCCCAAGCAGAGAGGTTCTGGATCCCCTGAGAATGACACATAACACATAAGCCAATGTTGCAGTCAATTATCTGTTGATAGTATCGCAGCATCATTCTGGGTGACAGTGGTACACTGCCCAGGGCTACTGTCACACTTGCCTGGACTGCATAATCAGAGAGTTAAACCATGTCTCCTGTCATGTAGTCCTGGGTGGGGTGTCCCAAGTCATTCACACTCACATGGATACAGAGTGATACATGTAGTTGTTGTGGAGTGACATGACTGGCTGTGTCATGTGTTAGATGCTGGCATGTGATAGATATTTGGCTGTTACCTTCTCCATATTCAACTTATTGAGTGGGATGTGCATGCCTCAGTATTGAGTTACCCATGATCACTATATTGTGCAAGGTGATTATCCTTAGGAGCCTAGGATGGGGGCAAACTCTGTAGGTTCAATATGTGTCCTTTGGCATGTGCCATGTCGAGGTGTCTGAGTTGGTGTCTGCCTTGCTGGTCTGTGCTGTTTGGGTAAATGTCCATTGAGTGCCTCTGGGAAGGTGGGTGTGTGACTTTTTCACTGTATTGCATGGCTGTTAAAGTGGGTGTCATGGTGAGCTATGTGTTCCACATGGTGTGGTGCAGGTGTTGATATTATCCTCTTCACCTGTTAGTCCAGTCTTTGCTGAAGAGTGCATATGTCCACATTGGGTGATATATGGATAACCCTCACAGGTCTGAGTGCTTGGTGTTTAAAGGGGAGGGTTGTCTGTGTACATGAGGCAGTTGCAACAGTGACCTGGAATGGACAAGTACACCAGGTTAATGGGTGAAAGCACAGATAACTGCCCTTCAAACATGCCAAGAGGGGTGGAATTAACTAGTAAGTACTGGGTCTAAATCTGTGATGAACGAGTACTGCTGACGGCTGCCAGGTGTGTCAAACTTCTTAATACAATTTCCTGGTGAAGTGCCAAGCCATAATGCTAGCTGAAGTGCAAGACAGAAAGAACTAGCATGATGTATGGGTGGAACATAGGTTCATAGGTTCATAGGTAGATACTAGGCTATTGGCCCAAGGGCCTATGTAAGCCTAGCCAGCAATGTACCATAGCTTATGCCACCCAAGAAAGTTATTTTCCTGTGCCACTGTCCAGCAGAAGCACAGAAGTGATTGCTGGGGTGTATTTCCTATTTCCCATCCACTCATCAAGATTTTTCTTGAAGAGTGCTAATGAAGAACTTTGCTTGACATGGATGGGTAGCTTGTTCCAGAATATAGGAAGTCTCTGGGATAGGAATCTATCCCTCCAGCATGTCCTGTTTATTGTGGTGACAAGGTTTAGGTCCCTAGAGCATGTAGCTTGTAGGGATTGGGATTTCTTTAGGTGTAGCATGTCCAACAGCTCTGGGTTTGACATAGCTTTATATGTTAGGCAGAGATCACCTCGGAGTAGGCGATATGCTACAGAGTAAAGCTGGAGTATTTTGAGGCGGTCAGTGTAGGGCATTTGTTTGAGGCCAGTAATCCTCTTTGTGAGGTACTTCTGTGGCCTTTCCAGCTGCTGCAGATGTCTTGTGAGGTACATTCAAAAAGGGGCGTTGTACTCTATAATGGTACTAATGAGTGACAAGTAGAGGGGAACAATTACCTCTTTTTTCCTGGATGAGAACCCTTTTATGATGAGGTGTACCACATAGAAGGACTTCCTGACTACTGTGGCGATGTGACTATCAAAGGAGAGACTACTGTCCACCTGGGTCCAAAGGTCTCTTATCACGCATTCAGTGTTAAGTAGATTGCTGCCTATATGGTAGTTCAGAGTACAGAGTTTTTACCAAAGGGGATGACACTGCACTTTTTGGCATTGAGCTTCAGGCCATGACTCTGATATCAGGCATCTGTCTCAGTGAGGCCCTTCTGTAGGATGTCCACATCATTTGGGGACTTGACTATGGCTCCTAGTTTGCAGTCATCTGCGAACGTTGTCAGCAAGAGGCTTTCTTTGTTAGCCTGTACTTCAGAGAAGTAGATACCAAACAGGAGAGGTCCCAGGATGGAACCCTGTGGCACTCCACTTGTCACTGCCTTGAGGTCATATTTGGAGCCTGCAACTTTTACAGTGTGGGTTCTGTCAGTGAGCCGGTTGGCAACCCATCTTGTGACATATGGACTTATACCTAGTTTAGTGAGTTTAGCTACAATTCCAGAATGGGGGATGGTGTCAAAAGCCTTGGCAAGGTCAAGATAGGCTGTGTGAACCACCTTACCCTCATCTACGGCTTTAGTGACTGCCTCAAAGAAGTCGATCAGGTTCAGGAGGCATGATCTGCCTTTCACAAACCTGAACTGGGTGGGATCCAGAGTTTGGAGGTTACCAATGTCTTTGTTTATGAGTTCCATGATGATACGTTCCATGGCCTTGCAGACCAGGCTCGTCAAGCTAATAGGTCGATAGTTCCCGGGATCAGTGGTGGCTCCCCCTTTGTGGATTGGGATAACTGTTGCTGTGCACCATTCAGTGGGCACAAAGCCTGATGTGAGGCTATTATTGAACATGGTGCTTAAGTGGGGAGCCAGTTCATTCTGAAGTTCATGTAAAACGCAGCCTGGGATGTTGTCCAGTCCCATGGATGCTGTGTTTTTGGCTTTAGAGAGTGCAGCTTTTACCTGCATAGTTGTGATTACAGGGACTCTGCATTCTTCCTGTATAGATATGAGCCCTTTAGGGGGTGAGAGGGGGGGGAAGTTAGCACTGAACCGATCTGCCAGGATGTTGGCAATATCAGTTGGTTCTGTAATTTTTGTGCCTTTGTGCTGTAACTCAGAGCAGATCTGGGTGTTGCCATCTAGATTCTTGACATAGCTATAGAATGCTTTGTGGTTGCCCTTGGATTTAGTGGCAATTTTGTTTTTGCAGCTAGCTTTGGATGATCTTATAAGGGATGTCAGATTCTTACTGAGGCTGAGCAGGGAGCTCCTCCACTCATGGGATTTTACTCTCTTTTGCAACAGTTTCTTCCTTCTGTTGTACAGTTTGTTTATGGCAGGGGACCACCAGATTGGCTTCCTTTTTTGGGAGGATAGCATCTTGTTTCTGTTTGGGATAGCACTATCCATGTACTCGTGTAAGTGCTTATAGAGTGCATTTGTGTAGGATTCAGCAGTTGTAACTGTATTGTCCATCTGCATGGGTGTCATGAAGTTCACCACTTCTGTCTTAAGAAGCATGAAGTTTGCTTTGGATGATTTTTTACTGTGGTTTCCTTAATGGGAGGTGGGGCGGGATGTGGATATCAAGGGTGATAAGCTTATGGTCGGATCGGACCAACGAGGAGTTGATTTCAGGTGTGGAACACCAATCACTCATGTTGGTAATGACTAGGTCTAGGATACTGTTGCCCCTGGTGGGGGTGTGGATAAGTTGATCTAGGGCATTGGAGTTTATTAATTCCATAAAGTGTTGAGCTAAGGAGTTGGTACATGAGTAGTTGTCCCAGTTAATGGTGGGGTAGTTGAAGTCGCCCATTATTAGGGTGTTTGGTTGAACCCTAATATTTTCCAGTACATCAAGAAAAGAGGAGTTGGAATCCTGGGGCATGGTGGGGGATCTGTAGCAAGCTACAATTTGGATTGCAGTTTTGCCCAGAGTTAGTTGCACTTGGATAACCTCGGATGCATTGTGCTGAACAACTAGCCTGGAGGTGTGGATATCCTTAATGAATATGGACACACCTCTGCCTTTGGTGTTTTGGTCCAGGTTACATGGCCAAAATGTGTGGTATGAGTTATAGCCTGGTAGTGCAGGGGTGCTCTCTGGAGCTTTGAACCAGGTCTCAGTCACTGCACAGATATCGATGTTGTCCATTTTAAGGAGTGCCTCAAGTGAGTGCATTTTGAGATTTAGACTTCTAGTAATGAATAGCATTACCTTCAGTTTTTGTTTGCCTGGTCCTGTTATGGTGGTGAATTTGTTATTTTAACCCTGCCTAAAAAGGCACTATAGTGGCAGCAAGAGCCTTAGCCAGTATCTGGAATCCCAGGGGTGACAGGTGCAGGCCATCTGTGGCAAAGCATCATGGTCTATCGACCATGTCATCCCAAGCAGACAGATACTGGATCCCCTTAGAATGACACCAGAAACTTAACCAATTGTTGAAGTCAATCATTTTGTCCTTGTACTGCAGTATCATTCTGGGCAATGGCAGAATGCTACTCAGGGCTAGGGTCATACCTGCCTGGGCTATAAGATCAGAGAGCTCTTCCATGTCTCTTTTCATGTAGTCCAGGGAGGTATGTCTCAGGTCATTCACACCAACATGGACAATGACAGAGTCATATTTGTACTTGGTGTGGCATGACCTGAGTGCATGAGTTATGTGGCGGATCCTGGCACCCGACATGCAGCTGACAGTAACCTTCTCCTTGTCTAGCCTGGTGAGTGGGAGGGACATCAGTGTGCCTGACTACAGAGTCACCTATGACTAGTGTGTTGGGTACGTTGTTTTGCCTTATTGGCTGTGGTTGAGTGGCACACTGAGTCTGTGGGCTATGTGTCATTTGGGTAGTTTTTGGGGATGGAGTTTGCTTGCGTTTCTACTTTGGAGGTCTCTGTTGCTTAGACAGATTATTATTGAGAGCCTCTGTGAATGTTTTTATGTTACTGTGTGTGGATTTTGGTGGTGTAGATTTAGTGAGACTATGTGATGAGTGTGGTGTGGTGCAAATGTTTACCTTCTCCTCATGACTGTCAAGTTCAGTCTTGGTTAGAGAAAGCTTTACCTCCAGTTTGGCTCGATAAGTGCATCTCTCACAGGTTGTAGTGTTGGGTGGTAGGAGGAGAGGGTTGTCAGTGTACATGAGGCAATTTCTACATTGCCTCAAGATGCCCAGGTTCATCAGATAGACAGAATGTCTGCCACCTGTAATACTTTACCACAGCTGAGCAGTTATCAGCAGCTTTGGCCATGTGAAAGTGCAGTAAGCTCTGTAGCACGTGCGGTAACTGTGTAACACTATAATAGACATATCTAGATAGGCAGGCGTTCTAATCCCAGTACTGGCAAGTGTGTGTATGTATGTGTGTGTGAATCATGTACTGTCTGGCTCATACCATTTTTGATCTGTGTACTACCCTTTACACTTTCCTTCACTCCAGTATAGTAGACCTGTTGATGTCATCCACCTAAGAGGTACCTTTGGAAAAGGTGGAAATGTATAAGCTCTGTGGTGCATCTAATTACTACATAGCACTATAGAAGGACTACCTAGATAGGCAGGAGATCTAATCCTAATGCTGGCGAGTGTGTGTGTGTGTGAATCATATACTGTCTGGCGCATACCATTTTTGACCTGTATACTACTCTTTACGCTTCCCTTCACTCCAGTTTAGTAGACCTGTTGATAATAGCCAGGAGTTCTAATCCCAATACTGGCAAGTGTGTGTGTGTGTGTGTGTGTGTGTGTGTGTGTGTGTGTGTGTGTGTGTGTGTGTGTGTGTGTGTGTGTGTGTGTGTGTGTATATGTGCACTCACGCACGTGTGTGTGTATGTGTGTGTGTGTGTGTGTGTGTGTGTGTGTGTGTGTGTGTGTGTGTGTGTGTGCGCGCGCATGTGTATATGTGTGTGTGTGTGTGTGTGTGTGTGTGTGTGTGTGTGTGTGTGTGTGTGTGTGTGTGTGTGTGTGTGTGCATGCATGTGTTTGTATGTATGTGTGTGAATCATGTACTGTTTGGCTCATACCATTTTTGACCTGTACACTACCCTTTACACTTCTCTTCACTCCAGTTTAGTAGACTTGATGTCATCCACATAAGAAGTGTCTTTGGAAGAGGTGGAAATGTATAAGCTCTGTGGCAAGTCTGATAACTGCATAGCACTACAGTAGGAATACCTAGATAGGCAGGAGTTCTAATCCTAATGCTGGAAACTGTGTGTGTGTGTGTGTGTGTGTGTGTGTGTGTGTGTGTGTGTGTGTGTGTGTGTGTGTGTGTGTGTGTGTGTGGATCATATCATGTGTGGCTTATACCATTTTGATTTGTATACCATGCACAGCTGGTGACCACCTCCCATTGCCATTACTTTATATAGTGTGGTAACAGCATCTGTCTTACATGCAGTGGGTTAAACCATTGTACTGTCTTCTGTATAGATGTGTCTGGAATATCCATATGTTTGAAACCTATACATGGTCAGAAGTGGTCTGTGTGCCTTAACAATACCCATGTATGTGATGTCATAGCCAAACAGGCTACAGTGAGTGTACTGACATACATGGCAGCCTGAGGTATCATTCCTGACTGAAATATCATGTTGATAGGACATCTACCACCCTCACATGTGGCCAGACTTTTAGGTGCAATACATGAGTCCAGATGCTTGGTTTTACAAGTGAACTGTACCTGTTATGGGTCACATTAAAGGCTGGAAGAGGTGTGGACTGTCATATTGTGATCCTAATTAGTATGTAACAGGAACACCTTGCATCTTAAGAGGGGTGTATACACAATTTATATCCACTGTATACCAGTAATGTGTCATGCATGACCTTACCTTAGGCCATTTGTCCAGCACAATTTGCTGGCCTCTGTCCAGATGTCTTGGCACTAACAAGTTGTGAGGAATGTTGAGTTCACATCAGATAGGCCCCAGTGGTGACCACTGTGATGCAATACAGTTAAACCCAGCACAAGTGAACATGCACAAGCAATACAGCTATTACATAAAGCAATATAGCTATCAGTAATGGTTGCGTGCATGGTAAATTGCATGCACTTCACATGCCTAGTGTATTGCCAGGCAACAACAGAACAATGTCATACTCACCAGCTTTAGGCTGCTGTTCCATATGCAGACCAGAGGGTCCTAGGTAGTTGTGAGAGGGAGTTATTGTCAACGGATGCACATGTGGACTTCGTACAGGATGGATGCAGCATGTCTGCACATCTACAGTACTAACTGCAATAATACACAAAGTCCTGTCCTCACCATAGATGTGCACCTCTGTGCATTAGAAAACCCCATCCACAACTGCAATCAGACCTGACACATGCATGTAGATACAATAAATGTACATGTATGTCTGATACATTAGTGTACTAATCCCCACTGGGCCCTTACCTGCATGCTCCTCATCCAGTGTGTGTGTGCAGCCCACCTCCACAATGCTTCCATCGCCGTCATGGCTTGTGCGTTCAGCGTGTGGCCCAAGTGTGGTGGGGAGCTCCTTGGTGGGTGTCAGTGGGGGCTGGATGGCTGGGCCCCCACCTGTGGCTAGCTGGTCCCTCACTACAGCAGCAGCCCGTTGAGGGGCATGGCATTTGAGGTTAGTGGCCCAATGCTGCACATGCTCATAATTTCTGCTGTGCAGGCCGGCATCAATTACCCTGTGGACCACACTGTTCCACAGGGCAGTCCTCTCCCACACATCCTCTGCTCACTGTCCAAATGACAGTCACATATTGGGTGATGATGTCTGTTTCCCCAATAGAGAATGCTGGTAGGCGAGCACTCTGCATGTTACCTGGAAGACATAAACAGAAAAAAGGTCACATGACCTCATACGGTTGACAAAATGCACAGCAACAGTGATATTACTTGCAAAAAAGCCACAATACACCAAAACTCTCCAAGCTATCATGGCTGTAGCAGCTTGCATTACATGCCTGTCCCTGAGCTAATTCCCCCCAATGTTGGACACTTGATTGCATAATCCTCTAACCTCCATTCATTTCTCTGTAGAGGTTGAGAGTGGGCATCTTTCATGTGGATCATATGTGGACGGTGGCAGGTCTGTGTTTGACTGAGGTGTGTGATGGAGCTCTGAGCACATGCCTGAGGTCATGTAGGAGGCACACACTGATGTTATTATACCCCATGGAGATATGCTGTTGTTGCTATCAGTAGGCAATATGCACATGCTCACCACTGCTGAGGGGAGGAGTGTGGTTGATGTGCATATCTCCCTGTATAACTGGGTGGGCAGGATTGCGATGTTCCCACCTAACCTATGTGATGCAGTATGCCTATATCCATGACTTGTTTGTATGATCTGTTCTTTACCCCCAGTGCAGGGTGAATTGTGTTGTTTCATCTGAGACTTACAACCTATATGGAGCATGGTTGCAATTGTCCTTGGTGGTGTTGATATGTCCGATTCATAGTCATAGTCAGCCTTACAGGAAGTCACCTGTGAACATACATGCTTGCTCAGATATAGGTGGACTTGCTTCAAGGTTGTTGCCTGTACCTATGTGTCCCTGTACAGCAAATGTAGCAATCTATTATATGGTTTGTGTAATGCTGCTGTCCACCAATTACTCTACCTTGGTAGAGGCTGAATATACAGGCCAGGTACTGCTGTGTCCATATATCTACAGTGGATATGAAGGGTACAAACCCCTGATACACTGTCTGGTATTTGTGCAATTGGAACCAAAATCCAAGGTTTGCTGATGAGTACCAAATTATTTGGTACTCATCAGTGTACCTTGGATTTTGGTTTCAGTTCTGTTACACGTTCGCTTCCATCTCATTTTTTGGTTTATTTGTGCAACGGGAACATGACACCACAATAACTCATTTCATAACAATTCCCACCTGTAGTGTGACCTATAGCCTGTACAATTCAATTGAAAACATAACAATCAGGTCTGTGAAAACATATGGAAATAATACTCAGTACAGTAAGCCAGGTGAATGAATGTGCACACCCTTAAACTGATGTGTTGTGTATGCACCTCTTGAGATGGTTACAGCATTCATCCGTCTTGGTCTGGACTCTAACATAATGGCACATCTTCACTTGGCAATAGTTGGTCACCTTTGTAAAAACACCTTTGATTGTATTTCAATGGACTTGTACAGGTTAGGGTTTACATAAAGATGAGAAACATTATGGCGTGTGTACACTTGTGATATCCACTGTATATAGTTGTGGATATAGCTGGTAGTGGTAGGCATGGACAGAGGGTCATAACACAGGTGCACACTTCTCTGATTAATAGCTGAATATCATGCCTACTCTAGTACCCATATCAGTGTCAGGTCAGTGCAACAACCAGTAGCTGTACACATTTCTGTCCGATATTAAACACATGTGCAACATGCACAACCTATGTACCTGAATGCTTGAAACCCATGTGATTTAGTATTGTGTCCTCCAGCTGACCATAAGCATATATACATGTGCTCAGGGAATACCTGGTATGCATTTCTGTTGTGTGATAATATGGCACACTGTAGTTACAGTCTTGCTGCTCAATCATACATTTCAACCTGTTATAGCAGTACATCTGGACAATGGCACACATAAATGGGTGTCAAAGGGGACACCAGTACTGATACTGTTTTACTATAGCTGCACCATACATTAGTATGTTGATTGCACAGTAGGGTTTGACATCACTGTGATAACCTGGAAGATGTCCAACAGTCATAAGTAGGCTATTATGTTACAATGCCATTGCTCACAGACCTGCCAATGGTTTGGCTGACATAACACAGGTATATGTATATGTGACTACACATATCAGTCACAAACGTGCTTATTGTCCAGCAGAACACTGTACAGTTGAATGTTATTAATTCAGGATATCACATGTAGTTCAACACACATGTCTGCAACAGTACTTTACTATGCACATGCCCTCTATAGGTCTCTTAGCTTTACAAGGTAAACATGTCATACTCATAATCACAAGTAACATGGATATGGAAAACATCACATTAACTGGCCTAGCAGTGGCACAGTCACAACTGTTTGACAGACATCCTTGTGATTGTCATATATGAGCTGTCCTTTCCCAGGGTGAATCAGGCTCCTGAGCTGTGATCCCACCTCACAACTTCTCAGAGCATCACATCTGGACAATGCCTAAAATGATGGGGGGATAAACAGGGACAGACTTGAAATATTCCTGTTATAAACATAGGATGTTTGTAGAATTATACATTTAGCATTACGGTGAATATTCTTAAGGGTGTGGAGTCTTAAACTCAAGTATTTGTCATTACCTGATGAATTCAATCCTCAGCTATTTGCCAGAAAAGCACACATCTCAGGAGGAACAGACAAAAATACACAATGGTAAAATCTGGACATTCTGTAAAGATCTGTACAGTTGAGAAGTATGTCTGTGATAGCTTCCACTGCAGGGAGAGCCAAATGCTATAGCCATAGCAGCTGCTTAGCAGGACATTTGTACAGCATGACTTGTTGGGACATATATTCCTCCAAATCATATTTCCCATTATAACAGACCAGGTACTACATTCAGTTACTTGCCTACATGTCCCACTTACCTTTTGTCTTTCTTCTCTTTGCCACTTTGCTTCATTTGCTATTTTCTCTTTCTCTTTTTGTGCACTACAGGGATAGAGCTGGTTTAAATAGGTGGTAACATGGCTTTTGTAGGAGATGCCTGTGCACCTATTAGGGTTCCCCACTTGCTAACAGCATGCAGAGCAGCTTTATAGTTCTTCCACTAGCCAATGTCATGGCAACACTCTCCTATAAATGAGTACTCCATGTGGGCGTTGGCCCTTTCCCTTACTTGTGAGAAAGACATCTTGGAGTTCTGTGAGCTACTTCCTCTTACAACAAGACTTGTGGAGACAAGCCAACTAAATGGTGGGGAAGGTTCAAATTCTTAGGGGCAGGATGTGAGTATTGCTCTTATATGTTTGGAATACTGCTAGTTTAATAGAGTTTGTCTGCACATACTACTTCTGCATGGGTTTCAGTTTGACAAAGATCTGTCAATGCATAGCTCTCGACTGTAGGGCCATCCACATAATGGCCACAATTTAGTCTGTTATGTATAGGCTGTTCCCCAGACAGGGGTTGTCCTTGGCAAATTAGTTTTATGCTCTGGTGATTGCATTATGTAGATGGTAACATCCATTTGTTTTTCTGACTTTATATCCCTCAGAAAAGATATGTTACAACAAACCCTGTAACACCAGCAACCTTCTCAATGTATAACAGCAATATTTCATGTATGGCCATGTATTTGGGCTTCTATCCACCAATTATGTCAGGCTTTGTCCAGATGTCAGACAATAGTAGGTGGATCGGTATACAGGTCTATCATTCTTTAGTGCTGTAATTCCTGTTGAGGGGAATGGCTGGGAAATATGTTTAAGTCTGTACATTCAAGAGGTTGTTGTATAGAGAATGCTCTTAGATGGCCTTGTAACATATTTTATGTGGGGGACAGTAGCACATGTTTTAAAACTAGGCTGTTAGAACATGTCAGATATATTACTGATATGTCAGTTCTATAGCTGTACATTTGAATAAATCTCACCATGGGGGCAGTAGTGGGTCTCAATGTACTGTTTCTGAAAATGTCTGCTTCTCAGTATGATGAAACAGTCATAAAAGGACAATTGTTATGTACAGACTCAATGTATTAATATTAACTGTGATACTTTATCTCATAGGGAGTTAAATGACAAGTGTAATTAGAGGCTGTGTATTC